>NW_011494738.1:1535699-1543639 GCF_000754665.1 Bison bison bison | reverse complement strand
ATTGTATTA
This sequence comes from Bison bison bison, assembly GCF_000754665.1. Lineage (NCBI taxonomy): Eukaryota > Metazoa > Chordata > Mammalia > Artiodactyla > Bovidae > Bison > Bison bison. The sequence continues at coordinate 1,543,630 of NW_011494738.1, read as the reverse complement.
GTTTTGCCAAATATCAAAATGAATCTGCCACAGGTATACATGTGTTCCCCATCCCGAACCCTCCTCCCTCCTCCCTCCCCATACCATCCCTCTGGGCCGTCCCAGTGCACCAGCCCCAAGCATCCAGCGTCATGCATCGAACCTGGACTGGCAACTCATTTCCTACATGATATTTTACATGTTTCATTGCCATTCTCCCAAATCTTCCCACCCTCTCCCTCTGTTTTAAACATGATCAACTTCCTTTCAAGAGACATGAAGATGTAGCTTATATATGCCATTCTTATGTCCCATCTCATGTCCTCCTCAAAGGATTCCTATACATTTAATTTTTAATTCTATACATTTAATTTTTTCTATACATTTAATTCCTATACATTTAATTTTTAATTCTGTTACCATTTACCTTTGTAACTTTTATATTTTTGCACTTTTATTTTTGGAGTCATCAACAATAGACAGTGTCTTTTGGCTCCTAGCTTTGTATGATGAAGATATTTAGTGACATTGAATGCTCCAGGATTCTTTCACTCAGTATAATATTTTTGAGATTCATCCATGTTATTGTGTGTATCAGTAATTAGTTCATTCCTTGTTTATTGCTGAAAATGGCTCCACTGTATATATAATAATTTGTTTATCCATTCACTGTAGATGAATATTTGAGTTATTCCCAATTTTTGGCTATTATAAATAAAGCAGCTATGAGTATTTGTACATAAGTCTTTATTTAGAGATATTTTATTTCTCTTGGGTAAATATCTAGGGGTGGCATTGTTAGGTCATATGATAACTGTATGTGTAACTTTATAAGAAACTACCAAACCACTTTCCAAAGTGACTTATTATCTTACATCCCTATCAGCAATGTGTATGCATTCTAGCTATTCTACGTCCTCAGCAGCTCTTGGTATTGTCAGCCTTCTCCATTTTAGTTGTCTTTCACAGTATTTAAAGTCTTTGGGATATATATATATATATATATATATGGTTTTTTTATTTTAATTGGAAGCTAATTACTTTACAATATTGTATTTTACGTTGGGTTGTCCTCTTACTATTGAAGTGTAAGCATTCTTTTTATGTACCAGGTACAAGTTCTTTGATAATTTTCTTTACCTTATGGCTTCATTTTTCATTTTCCTAATGGTGTCTTTAAAGAGCATAAGCTTTACAAAAGAGACACTGATGTATGGAACAGTCTTATGGACTCTGTGGGAGAGGGAGAGGGTGGGAAGATTTGGGAGAATGGTATTGAAACATGTAAAATATCATGTATGAAATGAGATGCCAGTCCAGGTTCAATGCACGATACTGGATGCTTGGGGCTAGTGCACTGGGACGACCCAGAAGGATGGTATGGGAAGGGAGGAGGGAGGAGGGTTCAGGATGGGGAGCACATGTATACCTGTGATGGATTCATTTTGATATTTTGCAAAACTAATACAATTATGTAAAGTTTAAAAATAAAATAAAAAAAATAAATAAAAATAAAGAGCATAAGCTTTAATATTGAAGTCCAGTTTATCAATTGTTTTCTTTTACAGCTAATGAATTCTGTTTCTTCTCTAAAAAGTGATTGTCTTTCAAAGGTCAAAATGGTTTTCATATGTGTTTTTATATCGGTTGTATGGTTTTAGTTCTTCCATTTAGCTCTCTGGTCATTGAAGATAATATTTGTGAGTGATGAGACGTAAGTGCTGAGGTTTATTCTTTTTTCTATGTGGATGTCCAGTTGTTTTAGTTTAAAACAACTATCTTTCCCCTTTAAGTTACCTTAATGCTTTCATTGGAAGTCAATTGACCAGACAAATATAAGTCTATTGATGGACCCAATTTTGTTCCATCAATCTATATGTCTGTATGTCTATCCTTATGCCAGTGCTCTACTTTATGACTCCCTTTTATAAAGGCTTTATGTAGAACTTCCCCTTCTATTAATAGTCTACTCATATTTGTTGATTTCATTATTTGAGTCCAGATTCTCTGACTGTTAATCATGACTATATATAATTTTCGAACTTCTTGCCTAGGGTATCTTCTCCTTTGAATCAGTTCTTTAGATAACCAGTCATCCATTTATGTGGTTTTTACCAGTTTAATTCTCAGAAGGTGGTCTTATTTTTAAATTTTGGAGGATGCATCACAATAGCTCTCCATGCACATGACTTTCCCTGTCTTAGAATGTCAGTCCCCAGGGGCCCCACATGTGTCTGTTTTGAGCAGTCTGGCAGTTGATTAATAACAGCCACACATCTATGCACTGCTTACCATGTTGTAAGCATCCTTGTTTTAGTCGTCGCTTTGTTGTTGTTCAGTTACCCAGTCGTGTCCAACTCTTTGCAACCCCCTGGACCTCACCATCTCCTGAAGTTTGCCCAGGTTCATGCCCATTGCATCAGTGATGCCATCCAGCCATCTCATCCTCTGATGCCCTCTTCTCCTTCTGTCCTCAGTCTTTCCCAGGGACTTTTCCAATGAGTCGGCTGTTCACATCAGGTGATCAAAGTACTGGAACTTAAGCTAGCATCAGTCCTTCCAATGAATCTTCAGGGTTGATTTCCCTTAAGATTGACTGGTTTGATCTCCTTGCCATCCACAGGACTTTTAGGAGTCTTCTCCAGCACTACAGTTTGAAGGCATCAATTCTCTGATGCTCTGCCTTCTTTACGGTCCAGCTCTCACAACCATATGTGACTGCTGGGAAGACCATAGCCTTGACTGTAGGGACTTTTGTCAGCAGAGTCATGTCTCTGCTTTTCAACATACTGTCTAGGTCTGTCATTGCTTTCTTGCTGAGAAGCAGTCATTTTCTGATTACATATCTACAGTCAAACCATCCACAGTGATTTTAGAGCCCAAGAAGAGGAAATCTGTCACTAATTCCACCTTGACCCCTTCTATTTGCCATGAAATAATGGGATTGCTTTAGGATTTGTTACATCCTCACAATAGTGCCTACCTTCTTTTAGGTATAACTGTTATTATTCATATTTTATGGATGAGAAACTGAGGCACAGAGAGGTTGAGTAGTTTCCTGAAGGTGATTTGTGAGAAACTTGTATGCCAGTAAGTAGAGGAGATATGCTTCAGTGATGTACTGATAACTGTTAAGATCAAGCTCTCCAAGAGAAAATGTATGTATGCATATACATTCATAAGTTTGTTATAAATTTTACTGATATGAATGATGTGTTGTACACAATTTACAAAATAATAATAAAATATATAATACACTATAAATCCCATGTGGCTAATTCTCATAAAATTCTTTCCTTTATTTTTGATGAACTCTTGTATCTATGGCCAACCTATGGTTGCAATTCAACCTTGATTTGACAAAATCAGATGAGGAATAAATACTTTATTACTGTCTGGTTCAGAAAGGAAGTCCCTCACATCACTGACAAATGAATATAGTTCTTTACATGAATGTGAGTTGATATTTTGTTTATATTAATAAGAAAAAAGTGAAACAACAAAAATCTATGTCAGAACTTTAATCATTAGCCAGTGATGTGAGCGACTTCCTTGCTAATTGATACTACTTTTTGAATATTGGAAAACTATTTTCTTAATTGTTCATGTTATTCATAATGTCACAGCTATAGACACGACACACTTTTAATAATGTGGAATATACCACATTATTACCTTCTATGTCTTAAGTCTGGACAGTTGAAAAAACAACAAATCAAGCCCTGATTTGTAGCATTTGTTGATTTCCATGATGTGAAAACTCCCACCCTAGCTGATTTCAAACCACTAAGGTGGCATCATTGAAAACAGTTGAAAAAAGATGTGCAGAGAGAGGCACACTGTTCTGTATGGGCTGGATAGGCTGACAGTAACCTCAAGACTATAGGTAATAGTAAGCTAATTAGGAAGTGATGAGTTTTTGTGTGTATTACCTTTGTGGTTAATATAATTTATTTAGCTGCAAGTTTATATAATTATTAACAGTGGCCATGTTTAACAACTGATTTGCAAGATTGCTGAAATTTAACAATCAGTTCTTGCTGACACTAGCATGCTGCTGCATGCTTTGATCTCAGGCAAAGACAAACCACTAATCTCTTAGCCATTCTTTTCTGTGGCGTTAAGGTATTGCTAGAATATGGTTCCATACCAATACAAGTATGGCAACACTCTGCATGCAAAATATAATATTGTGTGTCTTTATTTTTCCAAATCACATCTATTCTTATTAGCTGTACCACTCATCAAGGTTGTGAGAAGTCTAATCTGACAGAGCATTGCTCAACCACAGATTGTACAGGGACCCTGAGGCTTGCACAGTTCAGGGCATAGCAGTAGACCTGCTGGCCTGTTGACATTGCTGTCACTTTCACTTGTCCGGCCCAGGCCCACATGGAGGGAAGGGCCATCTCCATGGTGTCAGGTGAGATCACAGCCCCAGGGGTGGTACCCTCGTGCCGAGTGCATCTCTGGGGATGAGGACTTGAGCACGACCACCCTCATCTGAGGTTCCACTGCCTCCAGCCCACTATTTTTAAAAGAGCCTTCCTTTGCCTTTTCATTCTCACAGGTGAACATCCACTGAGGTTGGGCCACTTACTCTGCAGCTCAGAAAGCAGTAGCCTCCCCCTCTGCCCTCAGACAGTTCAGCCTAATCACTCTGATGCACTTCTACCATCAACATTGGAAAATTCTCTCAGGGTTATTTTCAGGGAAAGGAGGGAGAAGGCTTTCATGTTTTCCTGAGACTACCGTGGGGGAAAAAAGCTACTAACATATAAAATTATTACTGAGAAAATCCCTGAAGCAACCTGGGCAAAAATGAAGTAAGGCTTTAAAAAAGTCAAGTCTGAATCATGAACATTTTTTAAAATGCTGCACTTGGAATAAGTACTCAAATATAGTTTTTTGCCTTTAGGAATTGAGACTGATTGGTGTTGATGAGAGTTTTTTGTTTAACTTCATAAAGCTACCTCTTTTCATGACTCTATTAATTCTCATCTCCCCACACAACATATTGGGAAATCTTCCTCATTTTATCTGACATCAAAAAGACATGGTTTTGCCCTCTCGGCATGCTGGAGAAACCAATCAATTCCTTCTCCCAGACAGGGTGATGAAAGTCCTCTGCAGTGCTTTCTATTGCCATGGCAACAGAAAATGGGATTTCCCAATGGAACTAGATTGATATATACACAGAGAAAAGCAGTTTTTTAAAAGCTCGATCCCTTTTTTGTTGCCATGTGTACAATAAACTGAGTACCAAGGAAAGGACACCAAACCTTTTTCTGTAGGTATGGAATAAGACCTCAATTGTATTGAGACCCTCAGCGAAAGGGAGTCAATTCTGAAAGTTTTAACATTGTGACATTGCTGTTGTAGCAATAATAATCTACAAATTTTGTAGTGTGCCAGTTTTCTTAGAAAAACAGAGATTTTGATTTATGGACCCTCAAATGGAAGATGGACATAAAATATAAGTAAATGTCATCAGTACTTCTAGTCACAGAAAGAATTGCAACCCTGTGATATGGTGAAGAGGGTGCTGGGAAGCCCAGAGTCAACCAGATGTTTTGTTCATGGTGGTGCTTTCCACTTCTGTAATTTCTTCATGGAATAACACAACAGTCGGCTGATTCTGATGAAATCTTGTCAAAAGGAATTCAGGAGGCAGGATAATTTTCATCATGGCCCCTTAATAGGATAAGGAGACTGACCCTCTTTAATCTGTTGGTTGATCCAAAGGCATTACTTAGGATAGCTTCTTAGTCTTAGGGCATCTCTGTAAAAGAAGCAAAGAGCAATTTTTAAGTAGGCAGTAGGGGGCCAATTTGGAATCCGTATCTATATCTATTAATACATCTATCTATGTCATTTAAATGCTTCTGGACTAAAATTACAAACATGTTTGGAATTAGATGAAAGCAAATCCTGCTCAAAATGACTTTTCATGAAATTCTTGAATTCCTAAATGCAGAGATGTGAGAAGAAGTGAATAGATACCTGATGGTAAGCTTCAAACCTGCTTATTAAAATATTGCTTCTGTAACTGCACCATTACTGATACCTTACATGTATTACACTCTTGCAAATCTTTTGATTAAGGTTTGCTGGTTTCCCCATCCCACTCTCTTAGGAGAATTAAAAAGTGCTGTTGAAATTAAATGACAAATTCAAAACAAAATAAATGCCACTTGGCTCTGCTCTAAAAGATACACGGATTCATGTTGATAATGGCAAAACCAATACAATATTGTAAAGTTAAAAAGTAAACAACAACAACAACAACAAAAGAGATACATGGATGCTGTCATTCTGTTACTAAAGTGGAAGAAGTGAAGTTTCTGGGAAGCTAATGGAGTAATGGCAAAGTGAATAGAGTTGGTTGTCTATTCGCCCTATTCTTGCCATGGATGTGGATAAATAGGAACACTATGAGTCATTGCAGTGTTGCTTGCAAGCCAGAGAATCAGGTCAGAGACTTGGCTTATAAAAGGAGAAGTAGGTAATTTTCTTAATGTATTCAAACGATAAATAGGAACTTGTATAAATGGGCTATCATGGGCTGGGAAGAGGTGGTTTAAAGAACAGTGTTAAAAAAACTTCTGGCAAAAAAAAAAAAAAATCCAGTGCGGACATTTAAATAAATGTGATAAATTTATGTGCTTTAAGATGAATGAAAAGAATAATAAAAACCAGAGTAAAAACATTTCAAGTCCATAATGGGATGTTTTTGGGTCACCCTGCTAGTTGGATAACATACACTGATAAATTATTTTGAGGGCCTCTCTAAAGATTTGTTGAAAGTTGTTTTTTTCATTTCCTCCTTCATTCAAGGAATGAGAAAAGTCAGGAAATCACAAAATTATAGTTAGAACAACTGCCTGGAATAGCAATTCTTTTTACTGTTGGTTTTTTAGAACCCCTTAAATCTACCAAGTCTCTCAAGCATTTTAATTAGAAGCTGTAATCACAGCAAAAGTGAGTTTCATTTGTGTCTCTTGAAAGTGCCTGAGCATGTAGGGGAAATACGCTCGTTCCTCTTTATTTTCCAGTCCCTGGGGTAGAACCTGTGCTGGTAGCAGTGGAGAGAGGCAGCATGGCAGCCATGACTGTTGGCTCATTCACTTCCTCTTCAGCAAGCTGCTTGCTAATTTACTCCACCATGATGTTGAAACTGTGTAGAGTTTTGGAAACGGCCCCTGCTGTCCTGAAAAAGACAGCTTAGTCAAATCCTCTTCTTCGTACCTGGAGAGTCTCTTTCTTGGAGACTAAGTGAAATTAAGGCCACCTTTTCCCAGGACCAGGCTTGCAGGCTTCAAACTCGAATGCTGCCAACTGCCTAAGCAAGAAAATGTCAGGTTTGACATGTTCAAGCTTTGCCTTGACCTCAAACGTCCTAAACCTTTCTCTCTCTCTTTCCTTTAAACATCTCTTGACTCATCCTCTCCATTCCATCTACCCCTGTCTCACCTCAGTCTCAACCTAGTGTCTAACGGGCCTGTCTGCCTCGTCTCCTAATAGACCTTACGCATCTGTTCTTTCCACTCTTCCTTACTGCTACTAGGGTTACCTTCTTAAACTATGAAGCTATTGATGTTGTTTCCTGCTAATAATTGTCAGTGATGCCCTCTGACAATAAAAGGGCTTTCAAGACTGCCCTGGCCAGCCCATTATCTGTTTACTTGTCCGTCCTTCCTTTTAAGATGGGCTTCTTGAAAGAAAGGCAGTGTATTTTCTGTTTATGTTATCTATGGCACCCCCTGACATTTCATAGTTTTTTAAATAAGGATTTCTTGAATAAATGAATGAATGATAAAGTGTTCTACAATCTTAAAATGTTTTAAAGCCTCTGAGAGTCACTTATACGGATGACACCACCCTTACGGCAGAAAGCGAAGAACTAAAGAGCCTCTTGATGAAAGTGAAAGAGAGTGAAAAAGTTGGCTTAA
>NW_011494738.1:1520145-1535599 GCF_000754665.1 Bison bison bison | reverse complement strand
GATGGAAATACCAGACCACCTTACTTGCATCCTGAGAAACCTGTAAGCAGGCCAAGAAGCAACAGTTAGAACCAGACATGGAAGAGTGGGCTAGTTCAAAATTGGGAAAGGAGTGCGACAAGGATTTAACTTCTATGCAGCATACATCATGCTAAATACCAGGCTGGAAGAATCACAAGCGAGATCAAGATTGCTGGGAGAGATATCAACAACCTCAGATATGCAGATGATACTACTCCAATAGCAGAAAGTGAAGAGGAACTAGAGAGCCTCTTGATGAGAGTGTGAAGAAGAGAGTGAAAAAGCTAGCCTAAAACACAAAATTCAAAAAGACAAGATCGTGGCATCCAGTCCCATCACCTCAAGGAAAATAGAAGGGAAAAAAGTGGAAACAGTGACAGATTTTATTTTCTTCAGCTCCAAAATCACTGCAGATGGTGACTGCAGCCATGAAATTTAAAAACCCTTGCCCTTTGGAGGAAAAGCTATGATAAACCTAGACTGTGTATTAAAAAGCAGAGATATTACTTTGCCAACAAAGGTCCGTCTAGTCAAAGCTATGGTTTTTCCAGAAGTCATGGATGTGAGAGTTGGACCATAAAGAAAGCCGAGCACTGAAGAATTGATGCTTTTGAACTGTGGTGTTGGAGAACACTCTTGAGAGTCCTTTGGACTGCAAGGAGATCCAACCAGTCTATTCTAAAGGAAATCAGTCCTGAATATTCATTGGAAGGACTGATGCTGAAGCTGAAATTCCAATACTTTGGCCACCTGATGTGAAGAGCTGACTCATTTGAAAAGACCCTGATGCTGGGAAAGATTGAAGGCAGGAGGAGAAGGGGACGACAGAGGACGAGATGGTTGGATGGCATCACCGACTCAATGGACATGAGTTTGAGTAAGCTCTGGGAGTTGGTGATGGACAGGGAGGCCTGGCGTGCTGCAGTCCATGGGGTCACAAAGAGTAAGACACGACTGAGTGGCTGAACTGACTGTGAAAAGGCTACGCTTTAACATGTGTTTTATTTTTATGTTATTCCTTATAACTGTCCCTGGAGATATTTTCCAGCAAGCACTAAGATGGCCAACTCAGACCTGGGGCATCCAGGTGTTTCCCATCCCCACGTATCCTCTTCTCTCTGCCCCTCCATCAGGTCCTACGTTCACTCCCACCACGGCTAAAGCCGCGAAGTCACCTGCAGCTTGTTTGTCTTCCTGGGAACCCCACCCTCCCCCACCCAGACCAGGCTCAGCTCAGGCCCATGAGCTCCCTGACAGAGTTCACAAGAGGAGCACAGTTCATGATGAAGGTCCTGCCTGGAGTGGCCCACTCCCCCACTGCTGGGTGCTAGCTGGTGGGCCAGGTGGGAAAGGAGAGCAGTGCCCTGAGGGGTGTTTCAGGGGAAAGGCTTGAGGAAGAGGCAGTCACAGTCTCCCAGGATGAATGCCAGACACCTTGTTCCTGCTAGGGGGAACAACAGGCCCCCAGGACATGCCCTGAGATGGTGCATTAGGGTTGTTGCAGCCCAAGATGGGATTGGACCCATCTTTCAGGGTCCTTCCTCCTGAGAGGTGATAGACTTTCAGCTGGCCTGTGTGCGTTTCACTCCCAGGTTCTGAACTCAAGCAGCATCAGCCATGCACAGCCTTTGGGTCAGAGCCTGGTCCCCAACACCCGGCCAGCCCCCTGGGGGGAGTGCCCTGTACTGTGACTCGGCGTCAGGGTTGGGGGAGGGGAGGGCAGGTGAGGCTGATAGAGATTTGCTTGATGGGCAGTGTGATCCAGACTCCTTTCTGGTTGGAGTGTCCTTGCTGGCTTTAGGAGCACCCAGGTTTTTCTCATCCCCATCACCTCTGCCTCTGCAGTTCTCCCAAGATTCCGTGAGACCATGAGATGGGGCTGGGTGCTTCTGGGAAGGGTGGTGGTTGCAGAAACGCCTTGGCTTGATTCTTCTGAGATGCCCCTGATGGTCAGTGCTCCCAGCTCACCCTCTTCCTGCCCCTCCGTCTGGACCTGCACTCACTCCCCACACCACAGCTGAAGCCACAAAACTCATCCTCAGAGCAGCTCCAACTCTACCCTCTTTGCCTAACAAGAAAAAACAAAAACTCGTCGAGCATCCAGTCTTGTCAGGAGAGGGCAAATGGAGCATTGGAAGGCAGCTAAGGAGGCAGTCGGGGGACCAAGACCTGTGGATAGGGACATTGGAAGTTCCTGAGAAGACCAGCTGCACCCGAGCACCAGGGTCCAAGGGCCCTGGGAGGGCCGACGGTAAGGAAGAGGAGCCAGCACTCGGGGTCCTGTGCAAAAGCTGGTGCTAGGTGTGCAGGGAGACCCACAAGATGAGCACAGTCGGGTGAGAGACCCCCGAACAGGCTATAGGGCTGGGTGGCTACAGAAGTGGGGGTGGGGGTGTGCTACACATGGAGCAAAGAAAGACTCAGGAAGTAGATGGTTTTCTGAAAGGAGCACCACCTGTATGTTGGTTGTATCTTTCCCTTACCAGTTTCACAAATAATGATGATAATAAAACTTGTATTGCATGTTTACTCTATGCTAAGTTCATTGTATCATCAGTTTTCATATATTACCTCCATTTTATAGATGAGGAACCCAAGGACAAAAGAGATCAAGTAGTATGTCCAAGGAACTACAGGTAGTGAGGGGCAGCCAATGTGCAAATCAAGGTGTCAATTTCAGAGCATATATTCTTACAAAAGTCAAGCTGAAAGGTGAACAGGGAAAAAAACATCTAGTTGTGTTAGTTGTGTAGACAGATGTTGAAACTGAAAAGAAAAATAATTCTACCTTTGCTTATTGTGTAAACAGTCATCTGCTTGCTTTTTTTATAGGTCTCTCTCTCTTTTTAAATTACCAACACATATCTTTAGAAAGGCACAATCTCTTTGCACAACAAATTTGAAACATTAGACTGATTTCTCATCCAGGCATAATAATGATCACATTTCTCCTTCTTGACTACTACAGAGTCCTTGAAATTCCAGTTGGCATTTGACAAAGTTTTATTTTGATTGGACTACAGATGTAAGAAAAATTCTATACAAACCATAGGCAGGGTAATTTGCGGTTCTGTTGGTGTCACGGTGATTTATGTAAAATAGAGATTTTCATTTAAAATACATAATCTATGGCAGCAGATACAGAAACAGCACTTGACTCTGATACCCCCTCCATGCTTTGAAATCCTAATAAGGATGGTACCCAGAGCTTCTGCAAGCAGATTTAATTAATTCTGTGAAGTGCACTTTCTCCTGGCAACAGCATTTTTTTTTTCAATTTAAAGTCAAAAGAACTTGAAAGCTGAGTAATATTTTCAAAACCAGTAAGTAAATATCATAACATAAGGCAATTATAGAATATAGGCGGTTTTCTAATCATAGAATTATAACAGTTGTCTGATTTTCAAGTTTACCAAGTGGGTAAAGTCTGACGAAATGATAGCTAAACTGTGCTAAGCCTCTCTTCACCAAAGTTAAACATTTCTATTAGACCAATCAGCTAAATAATTTCTTTGGGTTTTGGATTATCTTGTTAGATTAAAATTAGAAATGTGGATCAAAGATAATCAATTTTTTTTTAGCTTTGTTCAACAGGATGATGTGAAAGAGGCCTTTTTCTGTTTCAGCCTTGCCTTACATCCAGATAAAACTCTCGTTGCGACTGGCCAAGTTGGGAAGGAGCCATATATATGTATATGGGATTCCTATAATGTCCAAACTGTGTCTATTCTTAAAGATGTCCACACACATGGAGTTGCCTGCCTGACTTTCGACTCGGATGGACAGGTATGTATCTTTTTCCATTTTCTTTTTTCATAATGACCTCGCACAAGTCACCTAGAATTATAATGAACATAGCCTATAGGCTCTGAAAGCCTATCAGCCCTCCCTGTCTTCCCTTGTCAGCCTCCTAGAATCCTCACCTGTTTGGTTCTTTTCTATGCTCATGCCACTGACACCCACCTCTGGATAGGATCCAGTTTTGGTTCCCCCAGTCTCACCATTTGGTTAAAAATGCCTCCAGAAAGTGAACTCATGTTGATTAGGTTCATAGTGACTCAATGATTGTACTTTATCTTCCATTGTTAACTTCCTGTTTGGAACGAGGGTTGGACCAAACCTTTTTCACAGACCTCCAGCCCTGAGCATCTCCTTGGTTCCCCTTATTTCAGAAAATAGCATCACCTCCTGATATTCACTGACAAGATTCTCCCTGACTCTTTAACCTTGAGGTGACTTCTAACTCCGCTTCCCTATCCACTGCCTCTGATTCAAGCAGTCACTGATCATGTGTATTTATTAGTTTCTTTACAGTGACTCTGACATTCATTCTCTTCTTCCCATTCTCCCTGCCACCAGTCATCTCTTAACTAGTCTGCTCCACACAGTCAATTTCTTGCTAATGCATTCCACCAACTGAAAAAGTGTCAGAATATTATTTAAAAACAAGAAAAGTTTGGAGTACCCCCTGACTGAAGTCCATACCTTGTGGCTGGGCATTCGCTGCTAATCAGCTTTTCTGTCCTTGTCTTCACTGTTCCCCTGCAGTCAAGCTGGACACGTCAGTGAGATTCCTCTATGAGACCAGACACTGGGGCACCTGCAGACCCTTTCTCATGCTGCCCTCTCCACCTTCAGTGCCTGCTCACACTCCTTGCCCTTTATAGTGACTCATACTTCCAGGACCCTTCATAGGTCTTCAGGAAGCCTTCCCAGTCTCCCCTTCCAACAAAGTGACTCTCTTTCCTTGGACTTCAGCAACACTTCATAGAAAAGATTTCTTCATGTATTAATAGATACATCTCAATTTAAAAAATAGATATATCTCAATTTAAAAAAACATGTTACAGAGAAGGGACTGGAAATACAGAGACCTCATTCCTGGCTCTCCCTGCATTTACCTCCTCACTAAAACCTTGCCTTTTCTTCTAGCCTTCTCCATGTTCCTAAGACACCCTTCCTCTGTCCCTTCCACCCTTTGTATTTATGCCAGTTAATTCCTTCAATCTTTTTTTTTGGTAAATTTCAGAGGTACTTCTCTTAAGTTCATATTGGGTTTCCAAGGTGGCACGGTGGTAAAGAAACCGCCTGCAGTGCAGGAGACGCAAGAGACGTGGGTTTGATCCCTGGGTCAGGAAGATCCCCTGGAGAAGGAAAGGGCAACCCACTCCAATATTCTTGCCTGGAAAATTCCATGGACAGAGGAGCCTGGTGGGCTACAGTCTGTGGGGTTGCAAAGAGTTAGACACGACTGATTGCTCATAATGTAGAAAGACCTGTGAAATTACTTATAGAAAATTGACCAAACTGAGAGTTTGCAGGCAGTTCAGTAGATTATAGGACTTGGACCTGGTTTGGGTAGTGATCATTTCGTTCAGTTCAGTACACATGTAGACCCCTTGGTGTATGTTTTTAACTACTCTGTAATCTCATAATTGAATCAAGATAATGCGTAAGTTCCATTATATCCAGGTCTTAAGAGAAATAGCTAGATAGTGACATGTATTCAGGCTTGCAGTTGCTGACTTCCTGATTAGGTTGAATGTGTCAGAATGCATATGCAAGTGGAGATGAATGCTTAGATGTGAACTCACATGCACATTCTCTAATCTGATTTTGTTTTTCTAACAAACACTCTTTATCAAAATTTGTTCTGAAGCACACAAGGAAAAGGTCATGCAGCAGAGGGAGATCCAGCTGTAACTTTTAGCTTTTTGTTCATGTTATTTTGTGTTCGAATCCTTGTTATTTTTTAGGTTCCATTTTGGAGGTTCAGGTAGGGGTGGACTGCGTGATACTTTCATAACTGTCAGCTGAGAAAAACGCCCTCCTATTTGTTTGCTGTGATGGATTTCATGGCTTGTTGATGCCTATGACTTCAGATCTACCTTTTTCCCTGGACAGAGTTCACTAAAATTGAGTGATGTTTAGAAAGTGACAAATGGCCTGTCACCTTACAAGCAACAAAAGGCAATAGAAATGCTTTTCGAGTAATAGGGCCTGTCACTGCAAATGAACAGAATAGATTTCTTTTGGCTTTTTCTCAATCTTTTTCACATTTCTCATGTGGGTTTTACGTTAGGGCCCATGTTTATGTTAACTAATTTTCTATTTAAGTAAAGAGAAAAGAAAAAATAAGCTGAATGGAATCCACCCACTCCAAATTTTCATGTATAGATAAAAATGCAACCATGTACTAGAATCATTTCTATTGCTGGAACTCTCAATTGAAAATTACAGCAAAGATCTGCTTTCATTAAGAATCCGTTTTAGACCCTCCAGCTATATATTTTTTTAATCCTAAATATTCCTAATGGAAGTCGCCTTTAGTGAAGAAACCTGAATAATTTCTGCATAACAACACATGTATACATTTAGCCACATATGGCTGTCTATCATTGCTTGAATATGCACATACACACATACTTAGTGAAATACGTAAGCTCACCTACTCTTACATTTGGTAGTGATGTCTTAAAAACCTTTGATTTACATTATTTTGCAGTCCATACAACACTATTTTGTAGACAGAAACAAATACTTTGCACTCATTTTACAGTTGAAAAACAGAAATTTAAGGAGTTTAGTTAACTTTCTAATGTCTGTGTCTGGCTAATCACAAAGTCAAAAGAGAAGCCAAATCTGCTTACTCCCAGCCCAGACCTCTCTCTGTTACATAGTGCTGTTTTTTTTTTCGAGTGCTATTCTACTAGAAGCTCCAGTTTTGGTGTCCCTAATACATGTTTCGACACTATTGATTTTGTATACACACAGGTTTTGGATTTCTTTTCCCTTCCAGGACAAGTTTCTGATCTGAATCCAAATAATTTAGTTTTGGAGATGAAGTATCAGGTTACTTTTACTAAACTTATGTATCCTTCTCTAGTCACTTCAAATGTCCGTGAAATTATGAAACTTAAGAATGAAGATAATATTAATGGGATTTATTCTCCATGTGTTTGTCAAACCCATTCATTTTAACTGTTTGGTGAGGCTTTTCAACTTAAGAATCCTAGACTCTCTTAAAACCATATTAGACTCTTAAAGCCAATTAAAAAAATTTAAGCCGCTCCTTCTAGTTCTGATTTCCACTAGTTATGATTTCCACTGATGAATCAGAGACTTCATGAGATTTTGCATGTTTGTTATGTTTGTTATTATGTTAAATTAGTTGCAGGTTTTAAGTCACTGAAATTTTATTATATGCTAATAGAAAAGTATCTACTTTGATATCTTTAGTTTTGAGAAATCATTTTTTTTTTCATAAGAGATTCAATACCTGGCCCACAGTAGGCAATAAGAACTATTTATTGAAAGACAGCATGGATAATAGGAAATCTTCCCATCATTTTCTGGAGTTAAATTTTTGTTCTTATTCTTAGCGTTTAGCCTCTGTGGGATTGGATGCCAAAAACACAGTCTGCATTTGGGACTGGAGAAAAGGAAAACTTCTGGCCTCAGCCACCGGCCACTCTGACCGGGTAAGAAGACCTTGTTGGATCAAACCATGCAGGTTTCATTACTGTGGGGGAACTGTGATGTAGCTCTCAAAGTTGTAATTGTTTTTAAAGTAAATTTGCCACATGTAGATTTTCCTTCCATATTCAACTTAAAAACTTACTGATTAAGAAAATTAATTTATGATTAGTAGCTATGTTGGCATGATCTCTTTTGGTGATCAGATACTTTAAATTGTTACTGCTGTTCCTTTGTAAAATAAATTTTTGATACTGACATTTAGCTTTGTAAAATAAAAATAGAATTGAATTTGAAACTGTATGTACCATTTCAATGCATTCATCTAGAAATGGAAATAGTTGTTAGAAAGTAATATTCTCAAAGATATGTTTACCAATATATATGTTTGAATTTCAAATGAATGTGATGACAACTGTGTGATTCTGTTATATTTGAGAGCCTGGAATTTAACTGTGGTCTCCTTACCATTCATGTTGAAGTCATTGTGATCACAGATGATAATTCTATGTAGGCATAGCTGGAAAGATGGGATAGGAAGCAGGCATGTACATTAGTTGGAAATCTATTTCTCTAGTTGTCTAGAATAATTAAAATAATTTCACTACTTTATCATCTTGATTTTCTAATTTTAGAAAATGAATCTGTATGACTGTCTTACGTTGATTCCTAGTTTTTCTATATTTCTGCAAAATATGCATGCATGCTAAAACACTGCAGTGTGTCCAACTCTTTGCAACTCTATGGACCATAGCCCACCAGGCTCCTCTGTCCATGGGATTCTCTAGACAAGAATACTGGAGTGGGTTGCCATGCCCTCCTCCAGAGAGATTTTCCCCACCCAGGGGTTGGACCCACATCTCTTACATCTACCTGCATTGGCAAGCGGATTCTTTACCACTAGGACCGCCTGCGAAGCCCCTGCAAAATATAATCCCATGCAAAATGAGGCCCTAATTAAATATTAAATTCACTGCCTCTTGCTTGGTATGAGCACTAAAAGATTTCTTTATATGAATGGTATACTCATCTAGGGAGAATTGTCCTTTTAAGGGCACCCCAAAATTATGAGCTTCCCTGATAGCTCAGATGGTAAAGAATCTGCCTGCAATGCAGGAGACCTGGATTCGATCCCTGGTTTGGGAAGATCCCCTGGAGAGAAAGGAATGGCAACCCACTCCAGTATTCTTGCCTGGAGAATCCCATGGACAGAGGAGTCTGGTGGGCTTGAGTCCACAGGGTTGCAAAGAGTCAAACACGATTGAGTGACTAACACACACACGTTAAAAATTCCTTTTGCTCTCAGTTCAGTCCCTCAGTCCTGTCAGACTCTTTGCAACCCCCGGGACTTCAGCATGCCAGGCTTCCTTGTCCATCACCAGGGAAGTTTGAGCTTGCTCAAACTCATGTCCTTCGAGTCGGTACTGCCATCCAACTATCTCATCTTCTGTCATCCTCTTCTCCTGCCTTAAATCTTTCCCCGAATCAGGGTCTTTTCTAATGAGTCAGCTCTTGGCATCAGGGGGCCAAAGTATTGGATCTTCAGCTTCAGCATCAGCCCTTCCAGTGAATATTCAGGACTGATTTCCTTTAGGATTGATTGACTGATTTGATCTCCTTGCAGTGCAAGGGATTCTCAAGAGTCTTCTCTAACCACAGTTCAAAAGCATTAATTCTTTGGTACTCAGCTTTCCTTATGGTCCAACTCTCACATTCATACATGACTACTGGAAAAACCATAGCTTTGACTAGATGGACTTCTGTTGGCCAAGTAATGCCTCTACTTTTTAATATGCTGTCTAGGTTGGTCATAGCTTTTCTTCCAGGGAGCAAGCATATTTTAATTTCATGGTTGCATTTACCACCTGCAGTGATTTTAGAACCCAAGAAAATAAAGTCTTTCACCGTTTCCATTGTTTCCCATGTTTTTTGCCATCAAGTGATGGGGCCGGATGCCATGATCTTCGTTTTTTGAATGTGGAGTTTTAAGCCAACTTTTTCACTCTCCTCTTTCACTTTCATTAAGAGGCTCTTTAGTTTCTCTTTGTTTTCTGCAATAAGGGTGGTGTCATCTGCATATCTGAGGTTATTGATATTTCTCCCTGCAATCTTGATTCCAGCTTGTGCTTCATCCATCCCGACATGTCACATGATGTACTCTGCATATAAGATAAATAAGCAGGGTGACAATATACAGCCCTGATGTACTACTTTCCCAATTTTGAACCAGTCTGTTGTTCCATATCTGGTTATAACTGTTTCTTCTTGACCTGCATACAGGTTTCTCAGGAGGCAGGTAAGGTGGTCTGGTTTTCCCATCTCTTTAAGAATTTTCCATAGTTTGTTGTGATCCACACAGTCAAAGGCTTTAATGTAGTCAATAAAGCAGAAATAGATGTTTTTCTGGAATTCTCTAGCTTTTTCTGTGATCCAGTGTATATTGGCAATTTGGTCTCTGGTTCCAGTGCCTTTAATCCAGCTTGAACATCTGGAAGTTCTTGGTTCACGTACTGTTGAAGCCTAGCTTGGAGAATTTTGAGCATTACTTTGCTAGCATGTGAGATGAGTACAATTGTGCAGTAGTTTGAACATTCTTTGGAATGGCCTTTCTTTGGGATTGGAATGAAAACTGACCTTTTCCAGTCCTGTGACCACTGCTGAGTTTTCCAAATTTGCTGAGATGTTGGGTGCAATACTTTAACAGCATCATCCTTAATAGCTCAGCTTGAATTCCATCACCTCCACTAGCTTTGTTCATAGTAATGTTTCCTAAGGCCCTCCAGGATGTCTGGCTCTAGGCGAGTGATCACACCATTGAGTTAACATGGGTCATGAAGATCTTTTTTGTATAATTCTTCTGTGTATTCTTGCCACCTCTTCTTAATGTTTTCTGCTTCTGTTAGGTCCATGCCATTTTTGTGCTTTATTGTGCCCATCTTTGCATGAAATGTTCCCTTGGTATCTCTAATTTTCTTAAAGAGATCTCTAGTCTTTCCCATTCTACTGTTTTCCTCTATTTCTTTGCATTGATCATTAGGCAGGCTGTATTATCTTTTCTTACTATTCTTTGGAACTATGCATTCAGGTGTGTATATCTTTCCTTTTCTCCTTTGCCTTCTTTTCTTTTCTCAACTATTTGTAAGGCCTCCTCAGACAACCATTCTGCCTTTTTGCATTTCTTTTTCTTGGGAAGGGTCTTGATCACCACCTCCTGTACAGGGTTACAAACCTCCATCCATAATTCTTCAGGCACTCCGTCAGATTTAATCCCTTGAATCTATTTATCACTTCCACAGTATAATCATAAGGGCTTTGATTTAGGTCATACCTGAATGGCCTAGTGGTTTTCCCTACTTTCTTCAGTTTAAGTCTGAATTTGGCACTAAGGAATTCATGATCTGAGCCACAGTCAGCTCCCGGTCTTGTTTTTGCTGACTGTATAGAGCATCTCCATCTTCAGCTGTAAAGAATATAATCAGTCTGATTTCAGTATTGACCATCTGGTGATGCCCATGTGTAGAGTTGTCTATTGTGTTGTTGGAGGAGGGTGTTTGCTATGACCAGCGTGTTCTGTTGGGAAAACTCTGTTAGCCTTTGCCCTGCTTCATTGTGTGCTCCAAGGCCAAACTTGCCTGTTACTCAGGTATATCTTAACTTCCTACTTTTGCATTCCAGTTACCTATGATGAAAATAACATCTTTTTTTTGGTATTAGTCCTAGAAGGTCTTATAGGTCTTCACAGAACCGTTCAACTTCAGCTTCTTTGGCATTAGTCATTGGGGCATAGTCTTGGATTACTGTGATATTGAATGGTTTGTCTTGAAAGCACACAGAGATCATTTTGAGATGCACCCAAGTAACTCTTTTGTTGACTGTGAGGCTACATTTCTTCTAAGGGATTCTTGCCCACAGTAGTAGATATAATGGTCATCTGAATTAAATTTGCCCATTCTGGTCCATTTTAGTTCACTGATTCCTAAAATGTTGATGTTCATTCTTGCCATCTCCTGTTTGACCACTTCCAATTTACCTTGATTCATGGACCTAACATTCCAGGTTCCTATGCAATATTGTTCTTTACAGCATCAGACTTTATTTCCACAACTGGGCGTTGTTTTCACTTTGGCTCAGCATCTTCATTCTTTGTGGAACTATTTCTCCGCTCTTCTCCAGTAGCATATTGGACACCTACTAACCTGGGGAGTTCATCTTTCAGTGTCATATCTTTTTGCCTTTTCATACTGTTCATGGGGTTCTGAAGGCAAGAGTATTGAAGTGGTTTGCCATTCCCTTCTCCAGTGGACCACATTTTGTCAGAACTCTCCACCATGACCCGTCCATCTTGGGTCTTTTTGTTCTAATTCTGTGAAAAGTGCCATTGGTAATTTAATAGAAATTGCATTGAATCTGTAGATTACCGTGGGTAATATAGTCATTTTAACAATATTGATTATTCTAATATAAGAATGTGCTCTATCTTTCCATCTGTCTGTATCAACTTTGATTTCTTTCATCAGCATCTTACAGTTTTTTGCGTACTGGTCTTTTGCCTCCTTAGTGTTAATCACTTAGCCGTGTCTGACTCTTTGCGACCCCACAGACTGCGGCCCGCCAGCCCCTCTGTCCATGGGATTCTCCAGGCGAGAATACTGGAGTGGATTGCCATTAGCTAGGTTTATTCCTAGGTATTTTGTTCTTTTTGATGGGATGGTAAATAGGATTATTTCCTTAATTTCTCCTTCTGATCTTTCATTGTTAGTGTATAGGAAAGGAAAATATTTCTATGTATTAATTTTGTATCCTGCAACTTTACTGAATTCATTGATGAGATCTAGTGGTTGTAGCATCTTTAGGGTTTTCTGTATACAGTATCATGTCATCTGTAAACATGGTGGTTTTACTTTTTGTTGGTGGTTTTACTTTTTGTTTTCCAATTTGGATTCCTTTTATTTATTTTTCTTTGAGTGCCATGGTGAGGACTTCCAAAATTATGTTGAATAAAACTAGCAAGAGTAGACATTCTTGTCTTGTTCCTGATGTTAGAGGAAATGTGTTCAGTTTTAAACCATCGAGAATGATGTTAGCAATGGGTTTGTCATATATGGCCTTTATTATGTTGAAGAAGGTTCCCTCATGTGCTTACTTTATGGAGAGTTTATCTTTTTTCTTTATCATAAATGGGTGTTGAATTTTGTAAAAAAATTATTTCTTCATCTATTAAGATGATTATGTAGTTTATAATCTTCAGTTTGTTAATGTGGTGTATCACACTGATTTGTGAATGTTGAAGAATCCTAGCATACTGGGTGGAGAAGGCAATGGCACCCCACTCCAGTACTCTTGCCTGGAAAATCCCGTGGATGGAGGAGCCTGGTAGGCTGCAGTCCATGGGCGGGCCAAGAGTCAGACACGACTGAGCGACTTCACTTTCACTTTTCACTTTCATGCATTGGAGAAGGAAATGGCAACCCACTCCAGTGTTCTTGCCTGGAGAATCCCAGGGACGGGGGAGCCTGGTGGGCTGCCGTCTATGGGGTCGCATAGAGTTGGACATGACTGAAGTGACTTAGCAGCAGCAGCAGCATACTGGGATAAATCCCACTTGATCGTGGTGTGTATGATCCTTTTAATGTATTGTTGGATTGAATTTGCTAGTATTTTGTTGAGGATTTTTGGATCTGTGTTCTTCAGTGATTTGTTGTTGTTCAGTCACTCAGTCGTGTCTGACTCTTTGTATCCCCATGGATTGCAGCACTCCAGGCTTCCTTGTCCTTCACTATCACCCAGAGTTTGCTCAAACTCATGTCCATTGAGTCTGTGATGCCATCCAACCATCTCGTCCTCTGTTGCTCCCCTCTTTTGCCTTCCATCTTTCCCAGCATCAGGGTTTTTCCAGTGAGTTGGCTCTACACATCAGGTGGCCAAAGTATTGGAGCTTCAGCTTCAGCATCAGTCCTTCCAATGAATATTCAGGGTTGATTTCCTTTAGGATTGATTGGTTTGATCTCTTTGCTGTCCAAGGAACTCTCAAGAGTTTTCTCCAGCACAGTTTGAAAACATAAATTCTTTAGTGCTCGGCCTTCTTTATGATCCAGTTCTCACATCCATTCATGACTACTGGAAAAACCATAGTTTTGACTATATAGACCTTTGTCAGCAAAGTAATATCTCTGCTTTTTAATATGCTGTCAAGGTTTGTCATAGCTTTCTTTTCAAGAAGCAAGCGTTTTTTCATTTCATGGCTGCGGTCATCATCCACGGTGATTTTTGGAGCCCAAGAAAATAAAATCTGTCACTGCTTCCACTTTTCCCCCTTCCTTTTGCCATGAAGTGATGGGACCGGATGCCCTGACCTTCATTTTTCGAATGTTGAGTTTTACACCAGCTTTTTCATTCCCCTCTTTCACCCTCATCAAGTGTCTGTTTAGTTCCTCTTCAATTTCTGCCGTTAAGTGGTATCATCTGCATATCTAAAGTTGTTGATATCTCTCCCTACAATCTTGATTCCACCTTGTGATTCATCCAGCCTAGCATTTCACATGATGTACTCTGCATACAAGTTAAATAAGCCAGGTGACAATATACAGCCTTGTTGTCCTCCTTTCCCAATTTTGACCAATGTGTTGTTCTGTATCTGATTCTAAGTGTTGCCCCTTGACCTGCATACAGGTTTCTCAGGAGACAGTTAAGATGGTCTGGTAGTCTCGTCTCTTTAAGAATTTTTCACAGTTTGTTGTGATCTGCACAGCCAAAGGCTTTAGCATAGTCAGTGAAGCAAAAGTAGGTGTTTTTCTGGAATTCATCAGTGATACTGGCCTGTAATTTTCTTTTTGTGTGATATCTTTATCTGGTTTTTGTATCAAAGTGATTCTGGCCTCATAGAATGAGTTTGGGAGTATTTCTTCCTCTGCAGGAATTCTTCCTGCAGTAATTCTTCCTTTGGAAAGAATTTCAGAAGGATAGGTGATAGTTCTTTAAATGTTTGTTGGAATTCACCTGTGAAGTCATGTGTTCCTGGACTTTTGTTTATTGTTGTTTTTTAATCAGTAAGTCATGTCCAGCTCTTTGCAACTCCATGGACTGCAGCATGCCAGCCTTTCCTGTCCTTCACTATCTCCTGCAATTTGCTCAAACTCATATCCATTGAGTTGGTAATGCTATCCAACCATCTAATCCTCTGTCTCCCTCTTTGTTTATTGGAAGTTCTTAAATCACAGTTTTAATTTCAGTACTTGTGATTGGTCTGTTCATATTTTTTATTTCTTCCTGGTTCAGTCTTGGAAGGCTTACTTTTCTAAGAATTTGTCCATTTCTTCTAGATTGTCCATTTTATCAGCATATAGTTACTTATAGTAGTTTCTTATGATCCCTTGTGTTTCTGTGGTGTCCGTTGTAACTTCTCCTTTTTCATTTCTAATTTTATTGATTTGAGCCTTCTCCCTTTTTTTCTTGATGAGCCTGGCTAGTCTATGGCCATATCATCCTGAACCTGACTGATCTCACCTGGTCTTGGAAGCTAAGCAGGGTTGGGACTGGTTTAGTACTTGGATGGGAGTCCTGCTAATGGATTATGAATTTTGTTTATGTTTTCAAAGAAGCAGCTTTTAGTTTTATTGATCTTTTATATTGTTTTCTTTGTATTTCAATTATTTGCTCTGATCTGTATGATTACTTTTCTTCTACTAACTTTGGATTTGTTTGTGCTTCTTTCTCTATTTGCTTTCGCTATAAGATTAAGTTGTTTGTTTGAAATTTTTCTTGTTTCCTGAGGTACGATTGTTGTTGCTATTGTTTAGTCACTAAGTCATGTCTGACTTTCTTTTGTGACCCCATGGACTATAGCCTGCCTGGCTTCCCTGTCCATGAGATTTCCCAGGCAGGAATAATGGAGTGGGTTGCCATTTCCTTCTCCAGGGGATCTTCCTGACCCAGGGATCGAACTCCTGTCTCCTGCATC
>NW_011494738.1:1514565-1520045 GCF_000754665.1 Bison bison bison | reverse complement strand
TCTGCATCACAGGTGCATTTTTTTTTTTTTTAAACCACTGAGGGCTTCCCAGGTAGCTATGTGGTAAGACCACATTGCTATACATTTCCTTCTTAGAACTGCTTTGGCTATGTCCCATAATTTTGGATTGTTGTATTTTCTTTGGTATTTGTCTCTAGGTATTTTTTTAAATTTCCTCTTTGATTTCTTCAGTGATCTTTTCATTGTTTGGTAACAATGTTTAACACAAACATTCCACATTTGGGTGTTTGTTTGTGTTTTTTATAAATTTTTTCTTGTGATTGATTTATAATTAGTCCATCTGGTCTAATGTGTCATTTAAGAACTGTGTTTCCTTATTGATTTTGTCTGAATAATCTGTGTATTGATGTAACTAGGTGTTAAAGTTCTCCACTATTATTGTGTTACTGTCAATTTCTCCTTTTATGGCTGTTAGTGTTTGCCTTATATATTGAGGTGCTCCTATATTGGGTGCATATATTAATATATTTATAATGTTTATATCTTGTTCTTAGATTGATCCCTTTGAAATTATGCAATTTCCTTCTTTATCTCTTGTAACAGTCTTTATTTTTAAGTCTGTTTTGTCTGATATGAATATTACTACTCCAGCTTTCTTTTGCTTTCCATTTGTGCAAAATACCTTTCTCCATCCCCTCACTTTCAGTCTGTATGTGTCCCTAGATCTGAAGTAGGTCTTTTGTAGACAGCATATATACATACCTTGTTTTTGTATCCATTCAGCCAGTCTATATCCTTTGGTTTGAGCCTCTTTTTAAGTGTTTTGGATTTGTTTTTGTATGTCTTTTTTCTTCCCTACCTCTTTTGTTCTTTTGTGATTTGATGACTATCTTCAGTGTTGTGTTTGGATTGCTTTTCATTTGTGTGTGTATCTATGGTGTATTTTTGATTTTCAGTTCCCATGAGATTTTAATATAGCAGTCTGTATATATATATACATATAAACACACACACACACACACATGATTGTTTTAAGTTAGTAGTCTCTTAATTTCAATTGCATTTCCAAATCCTGCATGTGTGTTCTTCTCTTCTCATGATTGCTGGTTTGATACCAGATTTGTGTGTAGAAAATTTCCCATTTTTACTTTGTGTTTACCTTTACCAGTGAGCTTTCCCATTTATAATCTTCTTGTTTCTACTTGTGGCCTTTTTTTTTTCAACTGAAGAACTTCCTTTAGCACTTGTTGTAGAACTGGTTTGGTGGTGCTGAATTCTGTTAGCCTTTGCTTCTCTGTAAAGCTTTTAATATCTCTTTTGAATCTGAATGAGAGCCTTGCTGGGTAGAATATTCTTAGTTGTAGGTTTTTCCTTTTCATCTCTTTAAATTATATTGTGCCACTCCCTTCTGCAGTTTCTGCTGAAAAATCAGGTGGTAAACCTTATGGGGATTTCATATGTATGTTGCTTGTTGCTTTTACTCTTTTTCTTTAAGTTTTGTTAATTTGATTTCTATGTGTCTCAATGTGTTCCTCCTTGGGTTTATCCTGTATGGGACTCTCTGAACTCCCTGGACTTGAATGAGTGTTTCTTTCCCCATATTAGGGAAGTTTTTGGCTCTTAGCTCTACAAATATATTCTCAGGTTCTGTCTCTCTTCTTCTGGGACCCCTATAATGTGAATTTGGTGCATTTAATGTTCTCCCGGAAATCTCTGAGACTGTCCTCATTTCTTTTCATTCTTTTTTCTTTATTCTTTTCTGCAGCATTGATTTCCACCAGTCTGTCTTTCATCTCATTTATTCTTCTGCCTCATTTATTCTATTATTGATTCTTTCTGGGCATTTTTCATTTCAATTATTATATTGCTCAGCTCTGTTCTTTAAAGCTAGTCTTTATTAAATATTTCTTGTATCTGCTTAGCCTGTGCTTCCATTTTTTTTTTCCTGAGATCTTAGATTGTCTTTACTATCATTACTCTGCATACTTTTTCAGGTAGATTGTCTGTCTCCACTTCACTTAACTATTCTTTTGGGGTTTTATCTTGTTTCTTCATCTGGAACATATTTCTCTGCCATCTCACTTTGTCTAACTTTCTGTTTGTGGCGTCTGTTTCTCAGGCTGCAGGATTGTAGTTCCTCTTCATTCTGGTGTCTTGCCCCTCATGGATAAGGCTACTCTAGGAGCTTGTGCAGGCTTTCTGGTAGAAGGGACTACTGCTTGTTCCCTTGTGAGTAGAGCTGGGTCTTGTCTCTCTGGTGGGCAGAACATGTCAAGGGGTGTGTTTATAGGCAGCTGTTGGCTCAGGATGGCTTTAGATAGACTGTCTGCTAATAGATGGGGCTGTCTTCCCACCCTGTTGGTTGTGTGGCCTGAGGCATCCTAGGACTGGAACCTGCAGGCTGTTGGGTGGGGCAGGTCTTGGTGCTAAAATGGCAACCAAAATGGCCACTTCCTGGAGAGCTCATGCCAGTGAATATTCTCTGGGATCTCCACCCCCAGTGTCCCTGCCCCCACAGTGAGCAACAGCCAACACCCCTGCCTCCTGAGGAGACCCTTCCTTGACCTACCCCTAACCCTTAGATCTGCCCAAGCTCCTATGGAGTCATGGCTTTGCCCTGGGTCCCTGTGCACATGAAACCTTGTGTGCAGTCTCCAAGAGTGGAGTCTCTCTTTACCCAGTTCTGTGGAGCTCCTGCACTCAAGCCCCACTGACCTTCAAGGCCAAGTACTCTCAGGGCTCCTTCTCCTGATGCCAGACCACCCAGGCTGGGGTGTCTGACATGGGCTTCAGAACTCACTCCTGTGGGAGAACCTCTGATATGTTAGATTGGTCAAAAAATTTACTTGAGTTTTTCCATTAGGTATTACAGAAAACCCAAATGAACTCTTTGGCCAATCCAATAATTATTTTCCAGGTTGTTGGTCTCCCACCCAGCAGGTATGTGATTTGATTATATTGTGAACATGCCCCTTCTACCATCTTGTTGTGGCTCCTTCTCTGTCTTTGGTGTAGAATTTTGGGGGCTGGGTAATTTGAGTCTTTTTCGTAAATGGTTGTTCAGCAGTTAGTTGTGATTTTGGTGTTTTCATGAGAGGAGGGGAGTTCAAGTCCTTCTCCTCTGCCGCCTTGTCTCCCATTGTATATTATAAAGTAGTTGAGTTGGGCTGCATCAATAAATGATTTTGCTATTGTTTTGTTAATGTACTGTACACTTTCCAGTTAGGAGTAGATTGTAAAAAGTACAGTGCTATCTAGTGAGAACTCTTTAAACACCCAGAATGTTTTAATGAAATACCATTTTTGGAACACTGTTCTCCCAGGCTTCATAATTTGTATCACATCGTTTTGCTCTTTATTGCTGTTGTCAGTATGAATTATTGTTGGTTGATTAGAGGCAGATGGTTTTTCAAGATTATTTTAGTGGCTAAAATACTTAATAACTAGCACTAATTTATACAATCAGTGCTTTGTAGTCTTCAAAATGATCATACATACATTACATTATCTTAATTGACCTCACAACAGAACTGAGGTGACTCATTCATTTTTGAGAAGAGGAGGTTAAGTTTAGAGATGCTAAGACTTGCCTGAGCTCAGATAGCTTCAGGCCTCAGTGCTCTTTCTGTAGTTCATAAGTGTTCGTTTCTACCTAACCAAAGCTTCTCCTCCTTTGTCTGATTATTGGAGCAATAGCTCCTTCCTATATGATAGCAGCCTCATTCTTTGGTTAGTCTCTGCCTCTGATGATTGGTTCCTCTTTCTATTAGAGCTTCATAGAATGTGGTCCATGGACCACCTACATCAGCATCTTCTGGGGTGTGTTTTTAAATGCATGTGTTTGACCCACTAAATTTCTACTAAATTAGTGGAATGTGGTGATCCCACTAAATCCACCCAATTTCCAATCCACTAAATCAGAATCTCTGACATGGGCCTGGGGTAATACGCACTTTAAACAATTGCCATTCTCTTTGTTTTTATTGTAACTCTGTCTCAAAAGTGTTTTATTAAGATTGTGGAGAACCAAAAATTTTGGTAAATGATCCAAAATCATTGGTTTGTTTACCCTGGTTGGACAAAATTAAAAATGTGACAGTAGTTTGTTCTCAGTGATTATGGTTAATTATTTCTTCTCCATTCAGGCCCAAGGTAAATAGACACAAAATGATAAAATGTGTATTAGCAATTCCTGACTCATCTCCAGAGCCAAATCCTCCATTTGTGTGGGTGACCTTGTGTTCAGATTGTGAGGGTAGAATCTTGGCAATTGGACAGTATCTTAAAGAAGGCAAAAACACATGAATGTGAAACTTTTTATCTTTTTTAAACAGATTTTTGATATTTCCTGGGATCCATATCAGCCAAACAGAGTGGTTAGCTGTGGAGTGAAACATATAAAGGTAAAGCCGTTATTTAAAAGAAATTTGGGTACCTCATATGAAGCTAATTTGAGATGTCTATGTGTATAATTTGGTATTGAGAAACTACTCAACTTTACATGTTCCCCCTTAAATTTAGAGGCTTCTTACCTGCATCTCTGATCCTGAAGCCTGCTTACTTCAGCCGATGGGCCTCTGTTTCAAAAATGCAGTGTAACAACAATCAAGCAAAGTGCCCAGCTGGTAGCTAAAAAGGAAACTTTATATCAATTACATATTATAAAGAAGACTCAATACTTTTAGAATCGCATGTTTTAAAACAGTTCTGATTTTAAGTTCATGAATTAAGTTTTTATATTATAAATGTTTATACATATTGCATGTCAAAATTTTTTGACGTGTTGCTATGTTCTCTTAGAAGAAAGGTGCCATGTTATGTTGGATATAAAAAGAAAAGGATACATAGCACAAACCTCCATGGGCCGCTGACTTTTAAATGCCTCTGTTTTCCTGTGGACTAAATGGCAACCCACTCCATTTACTAAAGTCTACTATGAAGTTTCAAAAATTAAAATAAGACTGTGGTAAAGATAGATCAGATCAGATCAGATCAGTCGCTCAGTCGTGTCCGACTCTTTGTGACCCCATGAATCGCAGCACGCCAGGCCTCCCTGTCCATCACCAACTCCCGGAGTTCACTCAGACTCACGTCCATCGAGTCAGTGACGCCATCCAGCCATCTCATCCTCTGTCGTCCCCTTCTCCTCTTGCCCCCAATCCCTCCCAGCATCAGAGTCTTTTCCAATGAGTCAGCTCTTCGCATGAGGTGGCCAAAGTACTGGAGTTTCAGCTTTAGCATCATTCCTCCCAAAGAAATCCCAGGGCTGATCTCCTTCAGAATGGACTGGTTGGATCTCCTTGCAGTCCAAGGGACTCTCAAGAGTCTTCTCCAACACCACAGTTCAAAAGCATCAATTCTTCAGCACTCAGCCTTCTTCACAGTCCAACTCTCACATCCATACATGACCACTGGAAAAACCATAGCCTTGACTAGATGGACCTTTGTTGGCAAAGTAATGTCTCTGCTTTTGAATATGCTATCTAGGTTGGTCATAACTTTCCTTCCAAGGAGTAAGC
>NW_011494738.1:1508165-1514465 GCF_000754665.1 Bison bison bison | reverse complement strand
CATGACCACTGGAAAAACCATAGCCTTGACTAGATGGACCTTTGTTGGCAAAGTAATGTCTCTGCTTTTGAATATGCTATCTAGGTTGGTCATAACTTTCCTTCCAAGGAGTAAGCGTCTTTTAATTTCATGGCTGCAGTCACCATCTGCAGTGATTTTGGAGCCCAAAAAAATAAAGTCTGACACTGTTTCCACTGTTTGCCCATCTATTTCCCATGAAGTGGTGGGACCAGATGCCATGATCTTCGTTTTCTGAATGTTGAGCTTTAAGCCAACTTTTTCGCTCTCCACTTTCACTTTCATCAAGAGGCTTTTGAGTTCCTCTTCACTTTCTGCCATAAGATAGATAAACACCAACAAAAAAGAAAATAAACTGAGAAATAGGCCTTAATATGAATGACAGTTTAGGGTATGATAGCTATCTCTGACAAATGGGCACTAGAACAGTATATTATTCTTGTTGTATGTCATTACTTCATAGCATATACTTGAATAAACTATTTGTGAATTAAAGAGTTAAATGTTTAAAAAACTATAAAATAACTAGAGGAATGTATAAGTAAATATTTAATTTCTTTCCAGTTGGAGAAAGGTATTTTTAAATATAAAAGTAAATAAACCATAAAGGTATTGGACAAAAATAATCAATAAACGGAGAAGGCAATGGCACCCCACTCCAGTACTCTTGCCTGGAAAATCCTGTGGACGGAGGAGCCTGGTGGGCTGCAGTCCATGGGGTCGCTAAGAGTCAGACACGACATAGTAAGAAATGGAAGGGAGTTTTATTCAAGTCAAGCTGAGGACTAGCCCCGGAGTGCAGTCTCCACCAAGGAAGAAAGCATTCTGGAGAAACATAGTTTTCAATACACCTTTATATTTTGTTGAAACAAAGAACATGCATACATCAAACATGACAGTTATTTTCCTTCAAGGTTTCAACAGAGATGTGGGCTTCCTAGGTGGCTCAGATGGTAAAGAATATGCCTGCAATGGAGGAGACTGTGTTTGATCCCTGGGTGGGGAAGATCCTCTGAAGAAGAGAATGGCTACCCACTCACCAGTGTTCTTGCCTGGAGAATTCCATGAACAGAGGAAACTGGCAGGCTACACTCCATGGGGATGCAAAGAGCAGGACACAACTGAGCAACTAACCCTGTCACTTCACTATTCATAATTTCAGATTAGTGCATACACAGAGACAGCATGACCTTAGCATCTGGGAAGGGAACCTTGTCTTCGAAGGAGTGGTAGCATGGGCATCATGGAAGGGACGCATTTGTTCCTACCTTCAAAAAAGACATTCTTTACCTCTGGATAATGCATTCTTTAATGGTTAAAGCAGATGTCCAATGTATGTTTGACAGACCACAAGTCAAGCTGTTCTAGTTCACATAAAGTTCAGGCCAAATCAGGTATAAGCCAGAATGGCTTCTCCATACCCTTATAGGTGAAAGTCTCTTGTATCAGAGAATAATATGATAGGTTCAACTATATAAATATTAAAACATTGTGTTTACCTTCCTGCTACCCTCAAGAAACAAGCAGGCAGATCACAAGCTAGAAGAGTATAAGCAACAAGCGTAGAGTGTTGACTTGTTCTTGAAATGTAAAGACCTCTAGCAAATCTACAGAATGTACAAAGAGTGGCAAAAGTGTTTGTTTTTATCGATTGTCTGCTAATAGACACTTGAAAGTATTAAACCTCATCCATAACTAAGGAATAGACACTTTACAATAGCAGTGCTTTTAATCAAGATGATCTGGTATCGAGAAAGATTTGGGGAGTGAACCCTCTCAAACCTTGCTGATGAAAGCATAAGTAAGTATGCTCTTTCAGTCTAGAAATTTGGCAGTGCCTGTCAATTGCCTTAGACATGTTGACACCCTTCGAAACAGTTTCATCCCAGGTTTACTATGTGTGCTGCCAAAGTAAAGACTGCAAATAATTTTATATCCTGTAATTTAACCCAAGGAAATAATTAGGAGTGTGAACCAAGCACTGGTTCGTTACTAAATAACTTGTCAATAGCAAATAAAACTAAACAAAAGACTTGAAACCCTCTCCCTCCAGGCAGTTAAATAAAATTTGGTATATCCATATGAAGAAATACTGGGCAATCATTTTAAGTCATGTTTTAGAGGACTGCTTGATGTTATTTAAGGACATATTTAAGAGCTATGAACAGTCTACTTCTGAGTGGGATAAATTTGTGGCTTTGATATTTTTACTTTAAAAATATTTTTTTTTGTGTAGGAAATAAATTGAAAGGCTCTCCCAAAATATTAAACAGTTATCTTTGAGTAGTGAATTGATGGCTTTTAAAATTTCCCTGTATTTTAAAATTATTTTACAATAACATACATTTCTTCCAATATAAGGAAAAAGTAATGAAAAAGCAGGGGACAAAAAGATGAGTGTACAGGTTCTAGTATTCAAAGCTATCACATGTCCTTGCTGCTGCTGCTGCTGCGAAGTCGCTTCAGTCGTGTCTGACTCTCTGCGACCCCATGCACTGCAGCCTACCAGGCTCCTCCATCCATGGGATTTTCCAGGCAACAGTACTGGAGTGGGGTGCCATTGCCTTCTCCCATCACATGGCCTTAGGGCTTCATAAATACTTTATAATCCTTGTGCAGAGAGCTGATTTTTGTTGAAGCAAAAAAGTGCCTTTATTTCAGCAAACAACTTTTTGGCCAACTCAATAAAATCCTTTCTCTTTTGCAATCCCTAGTGTTTGGCGAACAGGCAAATTACAATTACCTGAAACAAATGCTTGAAAAACAGTAGCAGTTGAGCATCAACTGCTTCATTGGTTTTACAGGAAACGAATCTACCAGGTTTGTTGGATATTATTGCTTTTGCTCCATTCTCTAGTCGCAGGCAGAAGGGACCTTAGGGATTACTGAGGGCCAGATGAGCTCCCAGGTACCTGCCAATTCTAACAGAATTTGCATTACAATCTGTGAGTGGAGATTGGAGAAGATAAACAGTGTCTTTTCATTTAGTGTGAATTTAATGGGGTGTTGCTACACTTATCTGTCACATTTTCCAAACATGTAGTGCTTCTCAAAAAGAGATAGCATCTCAGATTTGCTATTTTCTGCAGAAAATTTCATACCCATCTTGGTATTCCAGCTATGTATGTCTTTTTAGAGAATTATTTGATCATCTGGAATATCTGACTGGGTGATTTCATCAGAAAAATCTTTGTGTCTGAGGAAACCAGTCTCTCTGTGTGTGTGTGGTTGTCCATCTAGAAATATTTCAGTATCTTGGGCCAAAGTGCACATCCCAAGTCAAAGGGATAATAGTTACCAAATAGTTACTCTCCTTTTAGTTTTCGTGTGTGGGGACACAGAACGAAAAACGTCTGCCTTAAGTGTCAGCCGTGGAAGGGCAGGGTCTTTGGCATGTATGTATGTACAACCAATAGTTGTTCATGTCTCATAGTTTGTTCAGGCTCAAAGTTAATACTTACGTGCTTTCCCAAAGCATATACCTATCTGTCCCTAGATTGTTTGCAGTTTTTCCATGTATACTTCAGTGCCTTTTGGTAAAAATATTAATAGCCAAAGAAACAAATTCCCAGAGTTGACATTTAATGGAAAAGAATCTTGTGTTTGTTTTTTTTTTTTTAAATGATTGCACACCTGCCTCTCATCCTCTCAAGAGCCACCACCTACCCAGTTGCCTGAGTCCTGGCCCTCCTGGGTGGTGAAGCCATCTAGAACTGCTTCCTCGAATTCCCGTCTACTCTGAGAGGACAATTATTTTTCCTCTTCTGCAAGCACAGATGTTAAGGTTGCCTCTGATTTTTCCTCACACATTTCCTGTCACCTCCATGTAACTAACCCTCCTCTCCTAAACCACAGTGCAGTGTCTTCCTCACCACCGATTCAAATCCTGTTCTTGCTCTTTCCAGAGAATTCTGGTTCTCTGTCTTAGAATTTCCTTACTACTTGTCAGAATATACTGCTTTAAAATGATCTTTTTTTTATTTTGTATGTATCTTCTTTATTATATTTAAAGTTCTCAAGACAAATATTTCAATATTTTCTCGTGTATAACTCCTATTGAACCTTTGGCAAGTCACTTATGCCTTCTTTCTTTCGCTTCCAAATGAGTGTAATAATAATATCTGTCGTAGCCTATTTGTGAGGCTATTATGAAGATAAAATAACTAAACATGTGTAAAGAGGCTTTATAAATTGTGAGGCTAAGTATGTACATCGCAGTAAAGTTACACCAGTTCACATACTGAAAAAAAACTGTCAAAGTGAAATATTTAATTTCTACATGACCATAGAAGTCTTCCTGCTACCATCTATAAAGTAGCTCAGCCTTTGTGCTTATGGTTGTCTACATAATAAATTATGCAGCTAAAACTGAAAAGCCTAGTCAATTATTTGACTATATGAAATATATTTAGAAACATATTTCTGAGTAATGTTTCTACTTGAAAATTTATATCATTTTAATTAGAAATTATTTCTAAAAACACACACAAACACATATATATACACACCAAAAAATACCTAGAAGATACACTGACATGTTGGGATGTTGGGAATAATGTTAATTTCCCTCTTTTACTTTTCTCTCTTTCTAAATTTCTCTATGATAAACCTACCCTAGTGCTTTAATTTGGCAAGAAATTAAACAAAAACATGATTCATCCATTTTATCCCAATTCTGAGAATATTGGCATTTTGTATTAAATGAACACTAAACATTCGCAAAGAGTGGGACAGGACTGAGCAACTGAACTGAACTGAAACATTTAGCAAAGTTTTGGAATTTGGGGACTTTGAAAGTTTAAAAAGTACTGTTACATTTTTTTTTTTTACTGCTAGTAGTTGGCTAAAATGTTCTACAATTTCTACTGTTGTAGCAAAACAAGTTAAATTATGTATATCTATTATGTGTGTGCTAAGTCACTTCAGTTGTGTCTGACTCTTTGTGACCCTATGGACCATAGCCCACGAGGCTCCTCTGTCCATGGGATTCTCCAGGCAAGAATACTGGAGTGGGTTGTCATTACTTTCTCCAGGGGATCTTCCCAACCCAGGGATCAAACCTGTGTTTCTTACATGTCCTGCATTGGCAGGCAGGTTCTTTACCACTAGAGCCACTTGAGAAGCCTGTATATCTATTATAGTTCAGCTATAGAAAATTATATACAATGTATTGAAACATTACCCAATGATACCAATAGTGAGATGCATCAGAATACTCTGTTTTTGGATTGTTTATCACTTATGTTCTAGTTTTGGACGCTATGTGGAAATGCCCTGACTGCAAAAAGAGGAATATTTGGCAAAACTGGGGATCTTCAGACCATCCTTTGCCTTGCATGTGCCA
Source organism: Bison bison bison (assembly GCF_000754665.1). NCBI lineage: Eukaryota > Metazoa > Chordata > Mammalia > Artiodactyla > Bovidae > Bison > Bison bison. The sequence goes on along the minus strand of NW_011494738.1, from coordinate 1,509,103 downwards.
AAGAAGACATCACCTACTCTGGTGCTTTAAATGGCGACATCTATGTCTGGAAAGGGCTCAATTTAGTCCGCACCATTCAAGGAGCACATAGTGTAAGTATTCCTGTATGGAAATTTGTGAATTACTTATTAAATAAGTTAATGTCACAAATTTCTGTTTTTTTCCCCTGTTGCTTTAGTATTCGCTAATTCTGAATACGCAATAGTCATGAAAGATTTCCCTAATTATTTTTGTTCACTTAGAAGAATTTAATATTTCAAAAGCATGATAACTTAATTAGCCTTTACCTCTATGAATTGGCTGATTAGTGTAATTTATCAGCAGCAGTTTCACAGAAACTAGAAGTATTTCATTGTCAGTTTCATCTTCTAGACTAGCACTTCTCAAACTTTTACATGTTTACGAATCTCCTGGAGATCCTGTTAAAATACATACAGTGACTCAGTGATCTGGAATGATGTCACTGCTGCTGGCCTGTGGCCAACATGATGGAGACAACTATTATTTTTATAGTGGTTAGAAAGGTAGCTTTTCCTCACTCTGAGTGAGGGAGTGTCACCTCCACATCCATGCCACAAGTTCTTAGAATGCAAACAGAAACCACTGATAAATTCTTTTGATGGTCTGCTCTATAAGAACAAGGACAAACTTAATACTGAAACACTGTGCTCAATTTTGACATACAGTAAAGTAGTTAACACCACGCTTATGGCAGAAAGTGAAGAGGAACTAAAAAGCCTCTTGATGAAGGTGAAAGAGGAGAGTGAAAAAGTTGGCTTAAAGCTCAACATTCAGAAAACGAAGATCATGGCATCCGGTCCCATCACTTCATGGGAAATAAATGGGGAAACAGTGGAAACAGTGTCAGACTTTATTTTTTGGGCTCCAAAATCACTGCAGATGGTGACTGCAGCCATGAAATTAAAAGACGCTTACTC
>NW_011494738.1:1507224-1507668 GCF_000754665.1 Bison bison bison | reverse complement strand
TATTATGTCAACATTATACTCTTGTAGCACATTTTCCCAAGAAAACGAGGCTTTAAGTTCTTAAACCATATCAGATGTGAAAAGCATCTTCAGCTGATGCTTAACAAGCTAACATAAGAGTAACTTATGCTTTCATTTTGGAGAAGGCAATGGCACCCCACTCCAGTACTCTTGCCTGGGAAATCCATGGACAGAGGAGCCTGGTAGGCTGCAGTCCATGGGGTCGCAAAGAGTCGGACTCAACTGGGCAACTTCACTTTCACTTTTCAGTTTCATGCATTGGAGAAGGAAATGGCAACCCACTCCAATGTTCTTGCCTGGAGAATCCCAGGGACGGGGGAGCCTGGTGGGAGGCCGTCTATGGGGTCACACAGAGTCGGACACGACTGAAGTGACTTAGCAGCAGCAACAGCATGCTTTCATTTAGGCTCAATAGTGCCTACT
>NW_011494738.1:1506589-1507124 GCF_000754665.1 Bison bison bison | reverse complement strand
AGGAGAAGGGGACAACAGAGGATGAGATGGCTGGGTGGCATCACTGACTCGATGGATGTGAGTCTGAGTGAACTCCGGGAGTTGGTGATGGACAGGGAGGCCTGGCGTGCTGCGATTCATGGGATCGCAAAGAGTCAGACACAACTGAGCGACTGAACTGACTGAAAGTAGTTTCATTGCTGTATCTACAGATGATAGAGTGTAAATGCCCAGAAGAATGGGGAGATGATATGAAAGGTAAAGTCTGTTGTAATAAGTGGAAATTTGGTAAAATAATGTCAGAAACTCAGCAGACCTTTAACTTATTGCCTCCAGATTGATGCTGTATTACTGTGAACATGAAAACAAGTTTAAGCAACTCTTAGCAAAGGAACTATGAAATTTTAGACCTTTCTCATATGTTGAACGGAGAAGGCAATGGCAACGCACTCCAGTACTCTTGCCTGGAAAATCCCATGGGCAGAGGAGCCTGGTAGGCTGCAGTCCATGGGGTCGCAAAGAGTCGGACTCAACTGGGCAACTTCACTTTCACTTT
>NW_011494738.1:1501180-1506466 GCF_000754665.1 Bison bison bison | reverse complement strand
ATGCTTTCATTTAGGCTCAATAGTGCCTACTTGAACTCATTGGGATGCACTTCTTCTGTTGTACCTATAGAAGTGTTTGTGTTCCTAGCCCACATATCTTTACTTGTTTTGGGAAGGAATTTTTTTTTTTTAATTTTATTTTTTTTTAAACTTTACATAATTGTATTAGTTTTGCCAAATATCAAAATGAATCCGCCACAGGTATACATGTGTTCCCCATTGGGAAGGAATTTGATAGCTCAGTTGGTAAAGAATCTGCCTGCAGTGCAGGAGACCCCGGTTTGATTCCTGGGTCAGGAAGATCCCCTGGAGAAGGGATAGGCTATCCACTCCAGTGTTCTTGGGTTTCCCCTATGGCTCAGCTGGTAAAGAATCCGCCCACAATACGGGAGACCTGGTGTTCGATGTCTGGGTTGGGAAGATCCCAGATTCCTCTGGAGCAGGGAAAGGCTACTCACTCCAGTATTCTGGCCTGGAGAATTCCATGAACTGTATAGTCCATGTGGTTGCAAAGAATCGGACATGACTGAGCAACTTTGACTTATATGAAACACCTCCACCAGTGTCTTTATAATGATCAGTTGTCACAGAAAGAAATTTATTATTTCTGTATCTGCTTCAGCCAAGGAATTCTTGAAAACTTTTTTACAATCCATCATTTGTTTAATCATGGCAAAGGAGCACTTGAACTAGTTTGCTTTGCTGGTTATTATGAATTTTTAATCTAGCTAAAATGGATGTTACCAATGGCTACTTGTTCTATTACCAGGATTTCAATAGAGAACAGGGGATTTGTCTTCATTTTTGTTTTGTTTTTGTCTTATATTTTAATTATCAAGATCCAACTATAATGACTATTTAGAATGATTGCAGCATTATGTGCCTTAATCAACAGGCTGGAATCTTCAGCATGTATGCTTGTGAAGAAGGCTTTGCTACTGGTGGACGAGATGGATGTATACGATTATGGGATACTGATTTCAAACCAATAACCAAAATTGATCTCAGGGAGACAGAACAAGGATATAAAGGTAATGCATGTATTGATACTTACCGATAGCTCTTATTAAAGTGTTAAATACAGTGTGGAAATGTGTATTTATATTTCTCTTATCCCATGTTATTCCATTAAGGATTTAAGACAGTTTACATAAGAAAATATGTTGAAAGTAAATGGATACCTCTTTTCCTGATTTTCACAAAGGTATCTGTAGGTACTACCCGTGGTCCTGCTGCAAAAAGATAAAACAGCGTAATGGTAAAAACTACCAAGTGGTGTCCCGGGAGTTGGGACTTTAAGTTATAAAACTGGGAATTTGTGAACAAGTGAGTGACCCTAAATATAACTGCATGCAGTCTCTGAGAAATAAATAAAAAGGAAAAACAAGAGAAATTATTTTTTTAATAGCTTTAGTGGAATAGCTACCATAGTAGTAGGAGCGTGGGCATGGGCTCAGAGTCAGGGGGCTTAGGGTCAAATCCAAGTTATACCCATGATAGATTTGAGACCTTGGTCAAATTTCTTAACATCTCTGGGCCTCAGTTTCTTTATCTGCAAAATGAGCATAATACCAGCACCAACCTCATAGAGTTATATGAGGATCAAACACACTTGCAAAGTGCTTAGAGTAAGTCATTGTGCATAGTTAGCACTCAGTAACTGGTTGGCTATTATTACAGTATGTTAAGTATATGAAGTCGCTCAGTCACGTCCGACTCTTTGCTACCCTGTGGACTGTAGCCCACCAGGCTCCTCTGTCCATGGGATTTTCCAGGCAAGAATACTGCAGTGGGTTGCCATTTCCTTCTCCAGGGAATCTTCCCAACCCAGGGATTGAACCCAGGTCTCCCACATTGCAGGCAGATGCTTTAACCTCTGCGCCACCAGGGAAGTGTCTTAAGTATGTATACCAGAAAATGCAAAGCAGTTTATATACATCTTTTTTAATTCTCATGATAGGCTCATTATCTCATTTTTCATAGAAAGAATTTGGGACTGAGAGATTAAAGTAGAAAATATAAATATGAAAGGTAAGATGAAGTCACAAATGATGTTAATCCACTGAGCTCATGTGGGAGCTCTGTTCACATGGTGGGCCACGTGTGAACGGGCCCACTCTGTTCTCCAGGTGGGCCTCAGATGGCTTGTGGCCCCTGTGGCCAGCACTCAGGGAGGGGTGATTAGCATTGTGAGTTGTGGCATCAGCAAGATGGAAACTTACTCATTGCCCAAATGAAGGGGAATTACTCCCAGTGCTGAGATGGGGGAGAAAGTCCTGAGAATCTTCCTAGAGGGGGGCTCTATGACATGAGACCCAACATCCTCAAAAAGCCTGAAGTGAACTGATACTCACCTGGCTGTTTTTCATGAAGCCCATCTTATGTTGGCTGATGGCTGTGTAGCCACCGAGGTTCTTCCATAGACCAAATGGTGTGGGCATTCTGAGAGCTCTCTGTTGGCCTGGGGTAGATTCCAGAGGACTGAGAGAAGAATGCATGGATCGCTATGCTTCAGCCATCATCCTAAATTAAGGTTGTTTTCAACCAAACTTTCTTAAAAACTGAGCAACAGGGAAGTGAGTTAGTCATTGTACTTCCTATATGTGCCCAGAGTCCAGATTCTTTAAATATCTGTGAAATACAAACACACAAAAAAATGTGTTCGCAGTCAGCTCACCTGGAGATTGGATTGCTATTCTCTTGCTTAGGATCCTGATGTGGATACTTTCCTGGGTACAAGACCCTGGGGTCGATACAGGAGGTTGTAGAATTTAGTGGACACTGCATTGCATGGACGAGGAGACAATCAAGGCCCTTGAGTTCTCTGCTGGAAAGCATAGGCCAAGGAAACTTTATCCCAAAAAGCACTTTGGGCAGACATAAGCAAGTAAGTGCCCATAAGAGCAATGTTAACAATGCTAGTAAGAAAGAAAGAGAAGTCGCTCAGTCGTGTCTGACTCTTTGTGACCCCATGGACTGTATAGTCCATGGAATTCTCCAGGCCAGAATACTGGAGTGGGTAGCCTTTCTCTTCTCCAGGGGACCTTCCCAACCCAGGGATCAAACCCAGGTCTCCCGCATTGCAGGAGGATTCTTTACCACCTGAGCCACAAGGGAAGCCAGAAATAATGATTCCTTTTTGGCAGTCACTTTAGCCAGCTCATCCAGAAGTTTTATCACATAATTATAGTGTAAATTTTAAAGTGTGGGGATCAGGGCAGAAGCCATATTTATCCTGCTATACTTTTCTACCTGATACCCAGTCCCTGACTTCGGGCTCCCAAAGAAGATTTTAGGAGCTGGTTCAGCACAAGCATATAGCTGGGGGTTTGTATTGACTGCGAACTCCATGGTCATCTCCTGTCCCCAGAGTCAAAGGAAGATGGTCAGGGACACTTGCTCCTTTCTTTCAGTATCAGCTGATTTCCATACATACTCACTTGGCCAAGATCAAAGCTGATGCAGGTGGTACACAGGGCACAGAAGGCCCTTCAGCAGGCCTGCACCTCATAGGTGGGGCCTGTGGGGCCTGGACTTACAGCTGATCGGGGCGGGGGTTGGGGGTGGGGACTAGCATGTGTTTTTAGGTGGGTAACCAGAGGGACAATAGCCTGTATTTCAGGAAAAGCAATGGACTGTGTTTTTAAAGGATTGTATAGACCACACTGCAGTTTGGGCCCAAGGGAGCCATGAGAATGGGTGCCATTTTCCACCTTAATTTTTGTAATTGTAGCTCATTACTGATGTTTTACTTTAAATGAATGTTAATGCATTTCTTTCCTTTATTTTACTTCTCCTCATAGGCAGTTAATATCCACGAAATTATGGTTTTAATATATTTTATTTATATATATATTTTTACTTGTTTAAGTTCTAGCCATTGAAATACAAAATTTTGTCCATGTAGCATCCTCACTATCAGTGATGCCTTTGCCTGTCACACTTTTGGCAGCACTGTAATAGGAGTGCATTATGTACTATCAAACTCCCAAAGAATTGCTGGCATTTATTCTTGCCCTTAGCATAAAGCAGAATAAATGTCTAGAGTCAAACTAATGAGAGGCTTCTGGTTGAAGTTTGATAACAACCCCAAATCTGGCTCACTCTTCACTCTCAGCGCATCTAGTTCTTGAGCCTGTGTGGACAGGCCCTTGCAGGGGAAACCTGCCATGATCCTGAATCACCTTAGGGACCCCCTCTTGCCTTCAGGTGGGCCTTGGTGCCATCATCACACGGAAGCAGGGCAGGGGGCTGTCGAGTTCAGAAACTGCTTTGCATATCTCAGAACAAGAAGAGGCTCAGAACAGGCCCTCCATGCTGTTCCCTGAGGCAGTTGCCAGGGCCACCCTGTACTGGGGCACACTCTAAGGCATCTGAAGGTTTGAGTGAGGCCAGAGTGAGATGGGAGACCCAGCACAAGAATAAGGATTAAAATATGGAGGATGTGAGGTGAGGATTAAAAGTAGTTGAAATGTATACAGTTTTCTGGTCCAGTTTCAACCAGTCAATATCATACATGCCCTTGGCGCTCTGAGCATTTGCAGACAGTGTGGGTGGAAGGGGAGTGAAGAAAAGAGGGTGGAGAGAGGAAAATAAGAGGAAGAAAGAATGGACAGAACTTTGGAGGTACTTTGTCTCACACTTTCCTGCCCTATGCCCCCCAGCAATTACCCTCACAACAAGTCTTGACTTTTCCTCCACAAAGAGCCCTTTGAAAGCAGTGAATTCTAGTAGAGCAGTGTTTCTTGTTCAATCAGCATGCCAGGCTTCCCTTCCTTCACTATTTCCCGCAGTTTGCTCAAACTCCATGTCCATTGAATCGATGATGCCATCCAACCATCTCATCCTCTGTCACCCCCTTTTCCTCTTGCCCTCAATCTTTCCCAGCATCAGGGTCTTTTCCAGTGAGTTAGCTCTTCTCATCAGGTGGCCAAAATACTGGAGTTGCAGCTTCAGCATCGATCCTTCCAATGAATATTCAGGACTGATTTCCTTTAGGATGGACTGGTTTGATCTCACAGTCCAAGGGACTCTCAAGTGTCTTCTCCAACACCACAGTTCGAAGGCATCAATTCTTTGGTGTTCTGCCTTCTTTATTGTCCAGCTCACACAACCATATGTGACCACTGGGAAGACCATCAGATCAGATCAGATCAGTCGCTCAGTCGTGTCTGACTCTTTGTGACCCCATGAATCACAGCATGCCAGGCCTCCCTGTCCATCACCAACTCCTGGAGTTCACTCAGACTCACGTCCATCGAGTCAGTGATGCCATCCAGCCATATC
>NW_011494738.1:1490090-1501080 GCF_000754665.1 Bison bison bison | reverse complement strand
CTGTCGTTCCCTTCTCCTCCTGCCCCCAATCCCTCCCAGCATCAGAGTCTTTTCCAATGAGTCAACTCTTCGCATGAGGTGGCCAAAGTACTGGACTTTCAGCTTTAGCATCATTCCTTCCAAAGAAATCCCAGGGCTGATCTCCTTCAGAATGGACTGGTTGGATCTCCTTGCAGTCCAAGGGACTCTCAAGACTATTCTCCAACACCACAGCTCAAAAGCATCAATTCTTCGGCGTTCAGCCTTGACTATACAGACCTTTGTCAGCAAAGTGATGTCTCTGCTTTTCAGCACGTAGGTTTGTTATAGCTTTCCTGCCAAGAGGCAGTCGTCTTCTGATATTATGTCCACAGTCACCATCCATAGTGAATTTAGAGCCCAAGAAGAGGAAATCTGTCACTACTTCCACCTTTTCCCCTTCTATTTGTCGTGAAGTAATGGGGCTTTGCCAGTCCTATGGCTTTTGGGATATATATCCAGAAGTGAACTATTGGATCATATAGTATTTCTATTTTTTATCTTTTTGAAAAACTTTTACACTGTTTTTCATAATAGCTGTGCCAGTTTTACATTCCTACCAGCAGTGCATAAGGATTTCAATTTCTCCGTATCCTCACCAGTACTTTCTTTATGGTTTTGGGTAATAGCTGTTCTGATACGTATGAAGCGGTGTCTCCTTGTGGTTTTTATTTGCATTTCCCTAATGACTTCTGATGCTGGGCATCTTTCATAAGCTTGTTGGCCATTGTATGTTATCTTTGAAGAAATTTCTATTCAAGTCCTTTGACCATTTTAAAATCAAATTGTTTATTTTGTTGCCAAGCTATAAGAATTCTTTATATATCTTAGATATTAATCCCTTATCAGATATATGACTTGTAAATAATATTTCCCATTTCATATGTTGCCTTCTCACTCCATTGATTATGTCCTATGATACACAAACACTTTTTATTTTGATATATCTGTTTTTCTCTTTTGTTACCTGTGCTTTTGGTGTATTGCCAAATTCAATTTTATGAAGATTTCTTATAAATGTTTTAGGGTATTGGCTCTTATATTTAGGTCTTTGATCCATTTTTGAGGTAATTTTTGCATATAGTATAAAGTAAGGGTCCAATATCCTTTCTTTTTCCAAAATATTTTTTATAACTAATTTGGCAGCAAAACTTGACTCACACTTAGATGAAGCTGTTTGTTGTCTTCATATGTGTAAATATTCATGTGCTTTACTACAGAAATATTTGATTTCAAGATGCTGCTCCAGACTCCACTGGGTCTATTACATGAGCAAAATCCAGAATTTTCAGATTTCCAAAATGTGCCTGTCTCCAAAAATTTCAAATGTGTGGGATAGTGGACCTCCAATATAGTTTTCAGTGACTATCAAGTTCTGGAGTTTTCATGCTGTGAGAGACAGTGCCACACAATGTCAGCATGTGAAACTCTCACCTTATGTTGAGTACGATGAGGCTCAAGGCCACTGGTATCAAGCTAATTGTAGGCTTAGCAGCAGCAGCAGCAGAGCTCTAACTCAAGTCTCATACCAAACTCAACAAAAGTTCACTTTGAGTCTGATCATTTTTAAAACAAATTTGTGATCTGGGTAACATAATGAAGCTTAAGTGACTTATAGTGGTAGCAAGAAAAACCAAAAATAAGTGTTAATGCATGGCAATCAAAATGAATTACATATATGGTAATAAAATACTTGGAGTTAATGGTTATAAATGAGTATGTCTAAAGAGTACAGTAATTATTCACACAGTATAAGATGCATCATTCATTTATCCACTCATTAAACATTTATTAGACATCTACTAAGTGTCAGATACATGCCTAGAACTGGTTAGGCTTTTCTAAAAAGTCTGCCTCGGGCATTTTATTGGAGTTTTTGGTGTGTTTATTTTAACTCTCAACACATATTAATTGAATTGTTGCTGTGTCTAATGAACTCCGAGTCTGGCGATGTCTCGTGTTAGGTCAAGCAGCATTCCCTCAGCCTTGAGCAAGAGAAGGAGCCTGAAATCTCGAGGATCCGAGACGCCCCTTCCCTTCTCATTGTCTCTGCTGCTCACACTATCTTGCACACAGGCTATTGCAGTTGCCTTGTAACTTGTGTTCCTGCTTCAGCCATTATTCTTAGAACAGCAGCTGGAGGGAGTTGTTCAACATTTACATGAGCCAGATCACATTTCCTCAAAACCCTACCGCAATTCCCATTTTCCTCAGAAAAAGAGTCCACATCCTTAGGATGGCCTACCAACCCGTCCCCCTCCCATTCCTCTCCCTCTGCTCTGCCTTCTTCTCAGGCTGCTCCTGTTACTAACCCCGTCTCTATGCTCCCAGGCTGCTCCCTCTGCCTGTGGCACTCTCCCTAGGAATCTGCATGATCGCCACCCTTCTCCTTAAAGCCTCACTCAAGTGAAGCTGCCCTGATGCCCTTATTTAAAATCACTAGTACAGCCACTATGGAGAACAGTGTGGAGATTCCTTAAAAAACTGGAAATAGAACTGCCTTATGACCCAGCGATCCCACTGCTGGGCATACACACCGAGGAAACCAGAATTGAAAGAGACACATGTACCCCAATGTTCATCGCAGCAGTGTTTATAATAGCCAGGACATGGAAGAAACCTAGATGTCCATCAGCAGATGAATGGATAAGAAAGCTGTGGTACATATACACAATGGAGTATTACTCAGCCATTAAAAAGAATACAGTTGAATCGATTCTAATGAAGTGGATGAAACTGGAGCCTATTATACAGAGTGAAGTAAGCCAGAAAGAAAAACACCAATACAGTATACTAACGCATATATGTGGAATTTAGAAAGATGGTAAAGATAACCCTGTATGCCAGACAGCAAAAGAGACACAGATGTATAGAACAGTCTTTTGGACTCTGTGGGAGAGGGCAAGGGTGGGATGATTTGGGAGAATGGCATTGAAACATATATAATATATGAAATGAATCGCCAGTCCAAGTTCGATGCATGATACAGGATGCTTGGGGCTGGTGCACTGTGATGACCCAGAGGGATGGTACGGGGAGGGAGGTGGGAGGGGGGTTCAGGATGGAGAACATGTGTACACCCGTGGCGGATTCATGTTGATGTATGGCAAAACCAATACAATATTGTAAAGTAATTAACCTTCAATTAAAATAAATAAATTTATATTAAAATAAATAAAACCAAAATCAACTAAAAAAAATAAAATAAAATAAAATCAAAAGCCACTCTACCTCCAGGACCCCAGCACTTCTGATCTGTCCTTCTACATCTTCTTTTCACCTTGTAACAAGCAATATAACTTACCTGTTTGTTATGTGTATGGCTGTTTGTTTCTACAAGGGCAGGAGCCTCTTTGTTCACTGATGCCTCCCAAGTTCTGAGAACAGTGCCTGGCCCAGGCTGGTACCCTGAAAACAGACAAATAAATGAAGAGTATGTTGTGGGCCTGGAGCACAGAATGACAGGTGACGAGGCTGCAGAGGGAGGAACAGATAACTGCTGTGTTCAAGCTGGGCCCCCACAGACCAGCAGTAGGAGGTCATAGAAAGGCTTAAGGGAGTGAGTGTCATGGTCAGGGCTACATCTGCTCTGGAGCAGGAGGTGGGGCAGGATTAGAGGCGGGAGCCCAGGTAACTCTTCCACACTACCTATTCTCAATACCATTCTTCTTCTTCAGAATACTATGAGAATCATTCAGTCCAGTGGTTCTCAACCAAGGTGTTTTTATCTCCCGGAAGACATTTGGCATTGTCTGGAGACATTTTTGGTTGTCACCTGGGAGGGTGCTACTGGCATTCCCGAATACAGGACACTGGTAAACATCCTACAGTGGCAACTACTGATGATAGACGCCTCGACTAAGAATTTTTCGGCCCCAGATGTTAACAGTGGCATGACTGAGAAACCCTGGTATAGAAGGTTCAAAGGACTGATTCTCAGATCTGAGAACAGCCTTGTTGATGTTAGAGACAAAGCAGGTATCTTCTGGGATTCTCCTGGTCCCTTGGGTGCTTGATTGCACACTTCCACTGCCATCACCTCCATCACCTCTCTCCTGCCTCCTCACCTTTATCCTTTGGGGTGTGCCTGTTACGTCGCTGTTGTTCTGAGGAAGCGGAGGCCCTGGAGAGGAACGTGTGAGAGCTGAGGGTGGTTAGGTGTGCCGCCACGGGCACATATGCTGCTGTGTGTTCAGACTCCACATGGAATGAGGTGTCAGACAAGCAAAGGCTGACTGTCGGGTTCATTCTGGTAGTAATTCCCCTCTAAACACTCCAAGTGAGCCAGGCTCCTTGAAAAACCAGCCTGGGTATTTCCTTCCCTGGAGTGGAGGCAGCTTAACAAGTGTTTCTGTCTTCTGGGGTTCCATTAGGCTGTGTGATCCTTCAGAATTCCTGAGGCTGTGGGATTTGGGATCCTGTGAAGTGGATTTTGAAATAGCCAAGGATTTAGTAAAGAATATCTGCTGGAAGTTCTCAGACAGAGAGCCCTTGTAAACAGGAGCAGCAGGCTGTGGACACTTCCTGTCACAGACTCATGGCGCTTTGTGGGTTTTTTTAACTTTTTATTTTGTATTGAGGTACAGCTGATTAACAATGTTTTGATAGTTTCAGGTGAACAGTGAAGGAACTCAGTCATTCATATCCATGTATCCATTCTCCCCCATCCCTCCTCCCATCCAGGCTGCCACTCAACATTGAGCAGAGTTCCATGTGCTATACAGTAGGTCCTTGTTTGTTATCCATTTAAAATATAGCAGTGTGTACATGTCTATATCAAACTCCCTAACTGTCCCTTCCTCTCAGCAAGCATAAGTTTGTTCTCTACGTCTGTGAGTCTCTTTCTGTTTTGTAAGTAACTTCATTTGTATCATTTTCTTTTGAGATTCCACATATGTGTCATGCTATATTTATCCTTCTCTATCTGACTCACTTCACTCAGTATGACGATCTCTAGGTCTATATGTTGCTGCAAATGGATTTATTTCATTCTTTTTAATGGCTGAGTAATATTCCATTGTATAAATGTACCACATCTTTCTTCTTTATCTATTCTTCTGTCGACGGACAGTTATGTTGCTTCCGTGTCTTGATTATTGTAAACAGTGCTACAATGAACATTGGAGTGCATGTATCCTTTCAGATCATGTTTTTCTCCAGATATATGCCCAGGGGTGGGATTGCAGGGTCATATGGTAGCTATATTTTTAGCTTTTTAAGGAATTTCCATACTGTTCTCCATAGTGACCATACCAATTTACATTCCCACAGACAGTGTAGGAGGGTTCCCTTCTCTCCATACCCTCTCCTGTATTTATTGTTTGTGGATTTTTTGATGATAACCAATCTGGATGGTGTGAGGTGATATCTCATTGTAGTTTTGATTTGTAGTTTTTTCATAACTAGTGAGGTTGAACATCTTTTCATGTGCCTCTTGGCAATCTGTATGTCTTTTTGGAGAAATGTCTGTTTTGGTCTTCTGCCCATTTGTCGATTTGTTTATTTTGATGCTTTTAAGTGTAATGAGCTGTTTGTAAACTTTGGAGACTTATCCCTTGTCAGTCACATCATTTGCAAATATTTTCTCCCAGTCTATGGTTTGTCTTTTTGTTTTATTGTTTCCTTTGTTATTTAAAAGCTTTTGAATTTAAATAGGTCCCATTTGTGTGTTTTTGTTTTTATTTCCATTATTCTGGGAGATGGATCAAAAAAGATATTGCTGCGATTTACGTCAGTATTCTGCATGGTGCTTTGTTTTAAACACACTGCATGTAGCATCCCATTTTTCTTCCAATAGCCCTGGAGGGGTCTCCTGGCAGGGCTGGCTCCTGGAGCATGAGATCTGCCTCGTTGCACAGGGCTCCATGCTCTGAAAAGTCCTACACTCGGTTTAGTGGTTGCTGTCACCATCTTGAAATTCTTCGTTATATTTAAGAATTTAAGTGTTAGTCACTCATTCATGTCTGACTCTTTTGCGACCACAAGGACTGTAGCTCACCAGGCTCCTCTGTCCATGGGCTATTCCAGGCAAGAATACTGGAGTGGGTAGCCATTCCCTTCTCCAGGGGATCTTCCCTGGGGATCAAACCCACATCTCTCATGTCTCCTGCATTGGCAGGCAGGCTCTTTACCACTAGTGCCACCTGGGAATGTGTACGGAAAAAACCTGAAACAGCGAAAGTAATTTTAAGAAAGAAAGAGCTGGAGGAATCAGGCTCTCTGACTTCAGACTATACTACAAAGCTACAGTAATCAAAACAGCATGGTATTGTCACAAAAACAGAAACATACCTCAATGGGAAAGGACAGAAAGCCCAGCAATAAACCCACACACCAATAATCAAGCTCCATCTTCCCTTGAGTATAATAATCTGTCTCCTGCTCACCCTTATATTGCCTTTTACCTGGGGCACTCCTTAGTATTGCACCTTTTACAAGTAGAAGGCCATCACCCTGTCTTGTTTGACCTTTGGTACCATGTCCTGGGGGTGCATCTACCGAGAAGGGAAATACCCTTTAGGAGAAGGGAGTTTACCCCAGATTTGCATGGCCCGCAGCCTCATCTTCTCTCCATCACCTGCTCACTCTGGAACTTGGGGCAAATATTGCAAACTTTCTGTGCTATGGTTTCCTCGTGTATTCAACAGATATTTACTGTCCCCACCTAGGGCCCAGTGCTGTCCAAGAGCCGCCTCTTGAATCGCCATAAGCCTTTTCAGGCATATGTGCAAAGCTCTGGGTGCAGGGCTGGGAGTGTCTGGGAGAACCATTCCTGCCCATTTACAAGACTGGCTTGTTTGACTCAGAAAAGATTTCTCAAAGTTGCACTTATTTTTGGCCATCTTCTCATCAGGCCTTCTGCTTTCTAATCTACTATGGTAGTTTTCCAATATCTGGCCGAAGAACCACTGTATTAGAATTGGCCCAGGAATCTGAATTTTCAACAGTCTGGCTAAAGGCTGAGAACACACACTAGCTTCAGAACAGCTTGGTAGTGACTGGTTCTTAACAAGTGTTTCTCAGCCCTGGGGAGCTAAAATTAAGTATGCCCTGATCCACTCCAGACCAACTGAGAGAAATTTCTGGGTAGGATAGAGGCATCCATGTTTTAAAAACATTTTCCATGTAGGTTCTGATGAACAGTAAGGTTTGGAGCAACTGTTCTTGGTTTTTACCATATATCAGGCCTCAATGCACCAGGTTTAAGAGCACCAATAAGTACCACCCCTTCATGGATTGCAGCTTTGTCATGGTGAAGGGGCTTGCATAACTCAATGGAGCTAGTAACCATTCCATGCATGGCCACCAAAGATGGACAGGTCTTAGTGAAGAGTTCTGACACACCATGGTCCATTGGAGGAGGAAACGGCAACCCATTTCAGTATTCTTGCCACAAGAATGAACAGCATGAAAAGGCAAAACGATATGATACCAGAAGATGAGCCCCCTAGGTAGGAAGGTGTCCAATATGCTACTGGGATGAGATGGTTAGATAGCATCATCGAATCCGTGGACATGAATTTGAGCAAACTCCAGGAGATAGTGGTGGACAGAGGAGCCTGGCATGCTGCAGTCCATGGGGTCGCAAAAGGTCGGACACAACTTAGTGACTGAATAACAACAATAAGGACCAACTCCCTTCCTCTCCCCACTGCCAGTCTTCCCTTCTTGGGCCAAATAATTGAGGGAAAAAGCATTTTACTCCCCAAATAGTTTTCTTTGTGTGTTAGGTACAGCGGTTCCTTCTGAGAGTCAGCAGTGCTAACATATCAAAATGATAACAGACAACACAACAAATATGTTGTAACACAGGCTTGTAACTAACAGACTCAGGGAGGACACAGCAGCAACTTCACAGCTCCTGGTGCTGACCCCGGCCTGGGGGCAGAATCTGACCACACGCACAGCAAGCTGTTCTCCATGGAGATGTGAATCTAATAAAAACCTGCTGGTTGAAATCACAACAATAATAACATACTTAATGATATGAGTGCCAGACACAGATTGATACTGAGTGCCAGATATTGGGTCAAGTGTTTGAATATATGCTTGCCCTGAATCTTCATAACAGTGCTGTGATGTGTGAGTGCTAATATTCTCTCCAGTTTACAGGTGGGGCAACCAAAGATTTGAAAGATTAAACACTTGCCTTGTCACAGATCTGGGCTATAAATCCAATCCGTGTACTTAACTGTTCAATGAACTAGTGAAAAATAAGCATGTCCTTTAAGTCTGTGTTGATATTCATGATACTCATGGATTAGATCTCCCCATGCCCGGGTTTCAGGACCGTCACAGAGAGGATTGAAAGTGGACTGTTTTCCGCTTCCTGGTCTGAATATAAAATCTGGGCAAAGAGCTGGTGTGAATTTGATCTTCTCCTTAGAGTTTTTCTGTTGAAGTGGGTGGTTGCTCTGTACTGCCATCTGCTGGCTGTCTGAACCAAGTACAGGCCAGAGCCCCGTATTTCTCATAGTGGAGCTAGTGGCAGAGGAGGTCACTGAATTCAAAATGTGCACCCCTCACCAAAACGCCTTCCTCTGAAACATACACTTTTTCATAAGAAAAGAGAATTTCTATGGTTTAAAATAATTAGGATGGTGTTCCCTGGCTCTCTTTTCACTCTTGGTGAATTTCTGACCATATTCCAAATAATGCCTTATATTTGTCTGACTCCCAGAGCAGAAGATAGGGAAAGACAGCTTAATTCCTTCCCAGTGCAGTGGTCACCTCAGCCAGGCTAGCTTGGAAATTGTGGTTAGGTTACTGTTCTCTGCATTTGTGTCAGAGAAGCTAAAACTAAGCCTGGATGGTTGGGAGAAGGGATCTACATATCAGAACCTTGTTAGGAACCTGCCTCTCCACAGTGGGCCCATAAAAGCCAGTCTGACCTGTACAACAGCAGTTAGGTTCAGAAATGAAGAAAACAGGATGCTATTAGGAAACTCTAAGACAGCTCTCTACCCACTGAGGTGTCCTTAGGAAGCAATTCCCATTTTAAATAGTTTCCTTGGAAGTGAGAGCGGCTTAGCATCTTGTCTGTCTCTGTAGGTAGACCCCTGGGATCGACTTGTCTGATGTGGCAGAATTGAGTTTGTCGGTTTGAAGAACTGAGTTTTTGTGGAGAGCCTGAGTTGGTCTCTAGAGAAAATGTTCACAGCTCACTAGATTTATGTTGTAAACAATGAAAATGAAATGACTCCTCCCCTGGTTCTCTCTCCTTCTCCCCTGCCTCTACTTATAGTCCGGAACAATCCATATCAGTTTAACTTCATTGCTTTTGCTGCATGTTAAAGCTCCTCCCTTATGTTGGTTGGTTCAGTGGAAGCCTTTTTTCAAATGAAATCTGCTATAAAACACAGCCTGTGAGTTACTAAGGGAAAAGCAGGGGTGGGATCCTTAGACTCTGCCTCTCGTCTCTCATTTCCCTGTGGTTTCCTTACCAGGTCCCCTGAGGCTCTTCTAAGGACCCAAGAGCTCCCTGGGCAGAGTCTGAATATACAGCTGGGTGCTGCATAGCTTGACTGCCTCGTCAGTCTCGTCTGGGGTGGAAGGTTCTTCTTTGTTCTAAACCTCTTAAAGACAAAGCAAATATTTTTTAAATGTTAATGTATCAATTCCATGTGATAGGTTGTTTATTATAGTATTCTTGAACATTCTGAATGTGTTCCCCAAACAGGAAGTTAAAAAATAGTGGGGATGGTGGGAGAAAAATGTTTGTACACTGGTGGTTCTTTGGGAGAAATTTTGTGTTCAAACCATTTAGTTCAAGGCCATGGGGAGAACTCACCTGTTCATGCTTGTAGTAAAGCTGTGGGTGCCATGTCCGCTTGGAAAGGTAAGTCTTTAGGACAGTCAGTGGAATCATAAAGGGATTGTGGTTTGAATATTTTGGTAACAGTTAAAATACATAACATATTGCTGAGATATATATGTGTATATATATATAATATGTGTGTGTGTATGTAACATTTTTATTGAGATGCAATTGAATTATAACCTTAGTTTCAGGTATATAAAATAATGTTTATATATAAACCTTGAGGTTTATGTGAGATAAAGGTCACATAACCTCAAGTTTAGTTAACATCACTACACATAGTTATAAATTTTTTTCTTGTGATGAAAACATTTAAAATCTATTCTCTTAGCTACTTTTAAATACACATTACAGGATTACTAAATGTACATGTACGTAATGCTGTACATCACACCCCCAGGACTTCCCTACTTTATAACTGGAAGTCTGTGCCTTTTGATTCAGTTCAGTTCAGTTGCTCAGTTGTGTCCAAATCTTTGCGACCCCATGAATCGCAGCATGCCAGGCCTTCCTGTCCATCACCAACTCCCGGAGTTCAGAGACTCATATCCATCGAGTCAGTGATGCCATCCAGCCATCTCATCCTCTGTCGTCCCCTTCTCCTGCCCCCAATGCCTCCCAGCATCAGAGTCTTTTCCAATGAGTCAACTCTTCGCATGAGGTGGCCAAAGTACTGGATATTCAGCTTCAGCATCATTCCCTCCAAAGAAATCCCAGGGCTGATCTCCTTCAGAATGGACTGGTTGGATCTCCTTGCAGTCCAAGGGACTCTCAAGAGTCTTCTCCAACACCACAGTTCAGAAGCATCAGTTCTTCGGCACTCAGCTTTCTTCACAGTCCAACTCTCACATCCATACATGACCACTGGAAAAACCATAGCCTTGACTAGATGGACCTTTGATGGCAAAGTAATGTCTCTGCTTTTGAATATGCTATCTAGGTTGGTCATAACTTTCTTTTTTTTTTTTTTTTCATAACTTTCCTTCCAAGGAGTAAGTGTCTTTTAATTTCATGGCTGCAGTCACCGTCTGCAGTGATTTTAGAGCCCCGAAAAATAAAGTCTGACACTGTTTCCACTGTTTGCCCTTCTATTTCCCATGAAGTGATGGGACCGGATGCCATGATCTTCGTTTTCTGAATGTTGAGTTTTAA
>NW_011494738.1:1476717-1489725 GCF_000754665.1 Bison bison bison | reverse complement strand
CTTTGGGATTGGAATGAAAACTGACCTTTTCCAGTCCTGTGGCCACTGCTGAGTTTTCCAAATTTGCTGGCATATTGAGTGCAGTACTTTCACAGCATCATCTTTCAGGATTTGAAATAGCTCAACTGGAATTCCATCACCTCCACTAGCTTTGTTCGTAGTGATGCTTTCTAAGGCCCACTTGACTTCGTATTCCAGGATATCTGGCTCTAGGTGAGGGATCACACCATCGTGATTATCTGGTCATGAAGATCTTTTTTGTACAGTTCTTCTGTGTGTTTTTGCCACCTCTTCTTAATATCTTCTGCTTCTGTTAGGTCCATACCATTTCTGTCCTTTATTGAGCCCATCTTTGCATGAAATGTTCCCTTGGTATCTCTAATTTTCTTGAAGAGATCTCTAGTCTTTCCCATTCTGTTGTTTTCCTCTATTTCTTTGCATTGATCCTTTTGATTACCTTCGCTCATTTTGCCTACTGTCCATCTCAGTCTCTGGCAATCACCAATCTGTTCTGTGTATCTGTGAGATTTGGGGGTTTTGTTATTTCTTTTTTAGGTTCCACATATATTCCCACAATATTTATCTTTCTCTATCTGACGTATTTCACATATCATTATGCCCTCGGAAGTCACCCAGGTTGTCCCAAATGGCAAGAATTTTGTGTGTGTGGCTGAATAATACTCTATTATCTGTGTGTATATTACATTTTATCGGTCGGTTGGTGAAGAATTAGGTTGTTTCCATGCTGTGGCTATGGTGAGTCATGTTGCAGTGAACATGCGTGTACAGATACGTTTTACAGTTAGTGGTTTTGTTCCCTTCAGATAACATTCAGAAGTGAAATTGCTGGATCCTCCGGTAGTTCTATTTTTAATTTTTGAGGCATCTCCATGCTGTTACCCACAAGGGCTGTGCCAGTTTACATTCCCATAGTACACAAGGGCCACCTTTTTTCCCCACTTTTGCCAGCATTTGTTATTTCTCATCTTTAGCGAAAAAAACAGCCATCATAATAAGTGTTAGATGATATTTCATTGTGGTTTTGAGTTGCATTTCTCTGACTAGGGATGTGGAACACCTTTTCGAGTACCTGTTATCTGCATATCTTCTTTGGAAAAATGTCTGTTCAGGTCCATTTTTTAATCAGATTGTTCGGGGTTTTTGCTATTGAGTTGTATGAGTTCTTTATATATTTTGAATATTAGCTCCTTATCAGATGTATGATTTGCAAGTATTTTCTCCCATTGGGTAGGTTGCCTGGCCATTTTGTTGATTGTTCCCTTTGCTGTGAGCAAGCTTTCTTAGTTCGATGTGTTCCCACTTGTTTATTTTTACTTTTGTTGCCTTTCCTTTTGGTGTCAGAGCCACAAAGTCATCACCAAGACTGATGTCAAGGAGCTTACTGCCTGTGTTTTCTTCTAGGAGTTTTAGGGTTTCAGGTCTGAGGTTCAAGTCTTTAATCCATTTAGAGTTTATTTTTGTATGTTTCTTTTACATGTGGCTGTCTAGTTTTTCCAACACCATTTGTGGAAGAGATTGTCCTTTCCCTGTTGTGTATTCTTGTCTATATTATTTTAATTGATTTTGGCATGTAGATACCTGCTTACAAATGTCTGGCTCCTCCTTAGAATGCAAACTCCATAAGGGCATGACCCTGGCTTGTTCACTGTTCAAGCTTTAGTCTTGGGCATGTAATAGGTGCTCAATAGTCTTGGGCATGTAATAGGTGCTCAATAAATATTTTTGTATGTAAACTAATGACTATATCCCTCCTCTGAAATGTTCTCATTGAGGATGGGGAGGTTGTCTTTTATTTCTTGGTATCTCCAAAGACTCAAGAAATATTTATGATTTTAATATCTTATTCTTTTAACAATTCTTACTGAGTATCTACCACTATACTAGGCGTGGAGGACACAAAGGTGTATAAAACTGAGAAAACTCTTGTCTTCACAGATATTAGTAAGAGGGGGCAATAAATATAATAAACAAGTAAACTGTCTGATTTTTTTGCTGATGTTAGAATGTAATTAATATCTCTCTTCCTGTTTCTCAAGGACGAAGTCTTATACCTCTCCAGTAATAAAATTATAGATGATGCAAAGCCTGCTAGGGAGATGACAAATTCACCCCCTCCTCCTAGAGGCAATAGGAATATGTTAATAAAAGCATGGGGAGAAGATACAGGCAAGAAAGGGACAGGAGCAAGAGGATTTTTTTCTCAGCTGAGCCTCCTGCCTATCAGCCTGCCATCTTATCCTGACTGTTTTCCCTACACATCTGTCCTTTCCAACCTTGAAAGCCTGCGTGGTGTTTGCAGTGGAGGATTTTGAGTGATTGACCCTGAAACTAGCCGTTGCCAAGGTATCGCTACTTACTACTCACAGCAGGAATAATAAATCTGCCTGCGTGCTGTCTCCTTCCATTTCAAGATACATAGCAATGAATTCAAAGCAGGGGGTAAAGAGAGTTATCTCATGTAAGGATAGCAAAACAGTGTTCTGTTTTGTAGATAAATTCATTATCTCATTAGATCCTTTTAAGATCATAATGAGTTAAGATGAGGATTTCAGTTAGGGTGTCCAGATACCACCAACTAACTAACTCTTCTATCGTCCCAGCATTTGTCTTGAATTTTTTTTTAACAGGTTGTACTTTTTGGAGCAATTTTAGGTTCACAGCGAAATTGAGTGGAAGGTACAGATATTTCTCATATACTTCTGCTCTCCTACACACGCAGCCTCCCTATCAACATGGCCCACCAGAATGGTGCATTGGTTACAGTGGATGGACCTACATTGATATATCATTGCCCAAAGCATATAGTTCACGTAAGGGTTCACTCTTGGTGTTGTATTAATATATTCTTTGAGTTTTGACATGTATAACATGTACCATTATAGATCCTACAGACTTTCACGACCCTAAGAATCCTCTGTGTGTCTGCCTATTCATTCCCCTGTCTTAGACCTTTTCATTCTGTAATAAAGTAATTTTAATTTTATTGAATATATCTGAAATTTTTTGATAGAATAATTTAATAGGTCTTTCAACATACCAAAGCTGCTTTCTTGGTTAATAAATATTTCAAAAAATGTAAATTTAATTATTTTTAGAGCCTACTTTACTTCCAGAATGGTCCTGATTTGGATGATAAATTACATGGTCTCCATAATTATAGTCTACATTTATGGTCCCCAGAGAGAAGGAGAGTCTCCCTGGGATGTCTGGCCGGTCGGTATAGAGCAGGACTGAAGTCCAGGTACTCTGACTTCTTTTAGTTTCTGCCACTGGAGAGGCAGCTCAGATCTTAAAGGTTATCACATCCTTAAGTAGTTTGAAGTAGTTGTGAAGGTGGGATGGCTTATGTACTTCTAATTCAGACATGAGAAAATTCACTGTGTAAGTAAATAAATAATGTACCTTGTAAGGAACAGAATAGACCACAAGAAATCCACGCAATCAAAACTCAGGCAGGCAAGTTGAGAATCTACTTAGAGAGGATGGAATGATATGAGGGGGAAGGTTGGATTTAAAAGGAGTACTGCACTTTTAGAGAAGTTTCCATAAATTGTTAAGTCAGTGAAGAATAACATCTTCAAATGTTTGATGGTATTCTGAGACTGAAATTGGAGTTTCATTTGCATATTTCTGGGACACGGTGCATCTGTTTATCCAGCAGAATGAGACTAGGTTCTGATCAAATACATACTATACTTGCCTAATATGATAATTAACTGTTCTGTAGTATCACCCACATATAATTATCTTACAATGCTAGCATCCTAAAGATTGAAGTGCTTATTAACTTTTCCATAGCAAGTCAGAAGGAAATTATTTTAAAGGAGGTTAAGTTTTCATTAAGACCAATTCCTGCTCTTATATTCACTTTAATGTCATATTTAATATAGACTTTGCTGTATCTTCCCAACCCAGGGATCAAACCCAGGTAGCCCGCATTACAGTGGATTCTTTACCAACTGAGCCACAAGGGAAGCCCAAGAATACTGCAGTGGGTAGCCTATCCCTTCTCTAGTGGATCTTCCCGACCCAGTTCTCCAAATCTGCTGGAGAGGGGATAGTCTGGTTGGGAAGATCTGCTGGAGAAGGGATAGGCTATCCGCTCCAGTGTTCTTGGGCTTCCCTTGTGGCTCAGCTGGTAAAGAATCCTCTTGCAATGCGGCAGACCTGGGTTTGGTCTCTGGGTTGGGAAGATCCCCTGGAGAAGGGAAAGGCTACCCACTCCAGTATTCTGGCCTGGAGAATTCCGTGGACTGTGTAGTCCATGGGGTCGCAGAGAGTCGGACATGACTGAGCACTTTGACTCACTCACTTCACTTGTGCTGTAAAACCACATAGTTAGCCTAAGTCAGACAGGAAAGAGCAATCTTTCCTTTACAAAACAGATTACAAGGGGTGTGGTGGGGGGCCAGCACATGGAAGGCAATGGTCAATAATGCAGAGGGCTGTGTGGGTTGGTTGTCCGCCCCCAGGCATTGTTTGGCTATGTTACCTTAGAGGCTCTCCTGCTGACGAGGTTTTAACTTCAGGTGTTTTATTTGTAAATGGTGTGGAAGGATGCTTTTACTTTACTTGTGTATTTTCTTTGTCAGGCCTCTCTATCCGGAGTGTGTGCTGGAAAGCAGACCGCCTCCTAGCAGGGACCCAGGACAGCGAGATATTTGAAGTAATTGTGCGAGAACGGGACAAACCGATGCTGATCCTGCAGGGTCACTGTGAGGGGGAGCTCTGGGCTCTGGCCCTGCACCCCAAGAAGCCACTGGCCGTGACGGGCAGTGACGACCGCTCTGTCAGGTGAGGCCCCAGCAGTGTTGCCGTAACCTCACACACCTCTCTGGGATGACAGACTGATTTTGCCCAAGCTTGCTTGTTATTTTAAGAGAAGGATAACCCCCAGTGTAGAACCTCACAGTTTCCAAACAGAATGCTGAGACATTTTGCTTAACAACAGTTGGCTTCTTGATCTCTTTTTGTTGCTATCTTTCTTGGGCCCCATATAAAGTCAAGAAAATGTTCTTAGAAGTGAAAATGCACTCCCGCTGGTTAGATTGGCCTCCAGGTCTCTTTCAGTTGAAGATGTGAGCTGAGTTCACTCACCTGTATAAAGTTATATTTCCCCCTCATATCTTCTGTCCTGCTGGGGGCAGCTTAGCAGTTTCACAGCTTACTCACTTTTTATCCGTTTAGTTGGAGATTAGAGATCTCAAATAGAACTGAAGTTCTGATTTTCCAAAGTCGTCTTTAGCATGAGAGTCATTAATTCTTTCTTTGTAAATTCTCGTGTGGAATTTTGAGCAATGTCCTCAAATCAAGGGAAAGTGCTGGTTCCTAAGAAAATGTGCCCATTTTATTAGGGCCTCAGGGGTTCTTACTATGGATCACTTGTGTTTGAGAGCTCGACAGTAATAGAATGAGCAGAATGACTATGCTTCCACTGCTCTTGTGACTGTTGAGAGACTGAACATATGATTTGAAAGTGTGAGATGAAAGCTGTTACACTGAATCCAGCGTTTTTGTATTTACTACTGAACTTTAAATGTGCTCAACAATAAGCAGGCCAGAAAGAGAGTCCGTGACAGTGAGAGGAAGAGACTGATTGATCAATTCATCGATGGATTACTGCTTCTAAGTTTGAATAGCTAAACAGGAGGACTGGACACGAGACCTAAGGTCATTACTCTCCCTCCCCACCCTTATTCTGTATTTTTGTGAATCCAGTCAAGATGCAGTCAGTATACTCATTAGCATAAATCCAAAGATAAATCCATTTTTTAGTTTGCACCCAGCACTAAAGTCTCATCAATCTAAAAATCAGTGAAAACAATTACAGCTATCTCTACATGTGCTGCTGCTGCTGCTAAGTCGCTTCAGTCGTGTGTGACTCTGTGCGACCCCACAGACGGAAGCCCACCAGGGCCCACCGTCCCTGGGATTCTCCAGGCAAGAACACTGGAGTGGGTTGCCATTTCCTTCTCCAAGTGCTATAAATGTTTATTTGGCTTCTTATTTGTCATTACTTACTGCCTTCCTCTCTTCCTTTTCCTTCTGTTACTCTGAGCCAAACCAATGCCACCAAGTTATTCAAACATCCAAGAAACTCAATTCATACCCATCCAGATAGAAAGGATTTCAAGAAAGTTTTTAGCTTTTGTATTTTAACAACTATGTTGAATCTTAGAATTGCAAAGAGCCCTTACTGCCAGAATTTGTATTACTCCCTTTAACCATTAATTTGGCTAAGATATTAAATGGAATTTGACACTCTGAGTATTGAAATTTAGCAAGGGTATAAGTCATAACTCTTTGAGAAAGGTTAGCTTAGTGACTTTAGAAGGATAGTGCAGTTTACTGAGATGTGGTGGTTTCTTCATGCTAGTAGAGCAAAGCTTACATTGCTTAAAATAGTACACGGCTAAAAACAGAATGAACTATGAATAATGGAAAAGGTATTGAAAGCCTACCCTGAGTTTTAAGCTGAATAGCTCAGGCTGCCTCAGGGATAGGCAGACTCCACTGGGCAGCCCTACATGGCAAGACAGGTGCCCCGTCCCTCCTGATGGCAGGATGCACTTAGGAAAGCTACACCACATTTGACTTACTCCTGTCTCTTTATCACAAGAGCTTAGATTCTAGCCACCCCCGCCACAGTTATTGTTGTTTGCATAATAAGAGAAGACTGTCTTTAAAGTGGTAACAGGAAAAGGTCACATACCACAACTGCAAGTCATATAGAAACTCTTATTCGAATCCTCAGATATTTAGTTCATGGTCTTTCATTCTGAAGTGCTTGGCTTAGGTGTTCTAAGACCTGCCCTTACAAGTGACCTCTGTTTCTCCAGCAGTCGTCCACTCATCAGCCAGGGGGCCCGGTGAAGTATTCCCCCTCCCCTGACCAAGAGGGGCCCTGTCAGCAGTGGGGCGCCAGGGATTTTTGAGGAGTTTCGGCACATGACTGTGTACAGCCAACTTGGAATCCTCCTAGGCAGGGGTACCATTTATTCTTCTCCATCTCAGATACTTTTTCTTGCTCAGGAGACCAACAAACATAATATGCGTTTTAGTCTATATTTACATAACACGGTTTCTAGAAGAAAACCCGTATTTAAAAAGCAACTGATAATAACAGCATCTAGTAGTACCTCTTATCCTGTAAGTGTTATTAACACCCATTGGTATAATTCAGGAACAGTTTTTAATCTCCAAAGAGAAAAGTTGCTTGGGGCTGGTGCACTGGGACGACCCAGAGGGATGGTATAGGGAGGGAGGAGGGAGGAGGGTTCAGGATGGGGAACACATGTATACCTGTGGTGGATTCATTTTGATATTTGGCAAAACTAATACAATTATGTAAAGTTTAAAAATAAAATTAAAAAAAAATTTTGTATGAAGTAGTATGTAAAATTTCCTTATTTTTCAATCTCAAAATCTTTGAAAATATCTCATGTTTTATTTCTTGCTGGATATCTCAAATGGAGAAAATCACCCAAAGATAGACCAAACACCTTTGCAGCTTCCCAGACATGCCGAGAGGGAGGAGACTGGTGTGATGTTCCTGCATCCTTTTTTGTTACTATCGCCGTGATGAACAGGCCTTTGGCCTTGGGCTGGCTGATGACTATGAGAAAGTGTTTTGTTTTGACTTTGAACTGCTCTTAGGCTGTGGAGCCTGGCTGACCATGCCTTGATTGCCCGCTGTAACATGGAGGAGGCGGTTCGCAGCGTTGCTTTCAGCCCCGATGGATCTCAGTTGGCCCTGGGCATGAAGGACGGATCTTTCATTGTTCTCCGAGTCAGGCACGTACTACTGGTATTGAAAATGACATTAGAGATATGCTTCTGCTAAAATTAATTCTCCAGGTCAGAATGTTTGCCAGGACTTTAGGGAAAAATGCGTTTGCTGTTTTGAATAGGTAGATTCGCAATCCCCTCTCTGTAATTGCCAGATCCAAACACTGAAAATCTTAACTTATTTGGTAACTTATTTGGCAGCACAGCCTGACCCAGTGAACTGATGTGAAATTGTTTACAGTCTGTCAGCCTCCTTTTTTTTTTTTAAGTGTAATTTTTTTCTCAACATATATATATTTTGTTGAAGTATAGTTGACTTACAGTGTCTCGGGTGTGCAGAAAGGTGATTCAGTTACACACATATCTACTAATCTCTTAGTAGGAACAATCACATATCATGGGATTTGCTGCAAGAATATGAATGTGTTCAAAAGGGGTCGCTGCCCTAGCTCCTACGGGGCTGTTGCATAATATATGTGAACCTTTGCAAAATGCAGTGAGTGATCAACTCCCAAACTCGTCTGGTCCTAAGGGTTTTAGGTAAGAGATTATGGGCTTTTAATGAGACGAGAAAAAGGAAGAAAAAGGAAAGCCGCCTCTAATAGCACCAGAGTTTTAGAGGTGAGCTGGAATAAAAGATTTTTTGCCCTATAATCACTAATAAAATGGAACATTTCCTATTTATTAACATCTGATATTATTTATACTATACAAAAATCATGACCCACTCTTGTATTTCCTTCAAATAACCTTGGTTATTCTTTGGGATTACACACTTTGTGATTATAGAAAGGAAACGAAGCTATAAATTAGATACTGTATCTCACATAACAAATTCTACCTAGCTTTAAAAATGCTGTTGACATGGTTTATTACACTAAATTCTCATTACCAGTTACACATAACTCATTACCAAATGGGTAAGTAGCCTTTTCTTTCTTTGCTTAGTGATGTATGAGAAGATGGCTAATTACCAAATTTTCAGTGACACACAAACTTTAAAGCATGACTTGAGGTTCCATCCCTAGATTTGCTATTTATCATTTTACTTTTTTATTCTTTCAGAGATATGACAGAAGTGGTTCATATCAAAGATCGAAAAGAAGTCATTCATGAAATGAAATTTTCTCCAGATGGTTCTTATCTGGCAGTGGGATCCAATGATGGCCCGGTAGACATCTACGCTGTTGCCCAGAGGTATAAGAAAATTGGAGAATGCAACAAGTCTCTCAGTTTCATCACACACATTGACTGGTCTTTGGATAGTAAATACCTGCAAACTAATGATGGTGCTGGAGAACGGCTATTCTACAAAATGCCATGTAAGTCACAAGGGCATTAAATGTGTATGCAAAACATAGCTCTGAACCATGGCAGAAAATGTATGAGGATATTCTTAGGACCTGAGGGCAAGGAGTATTTTCTCAAACAAGACCCTCAGATCACAAACTCTCAAAGAAAAGATTCATAAACTGAAACACATTAAAATAAAAAATTATTCCACAACAAAAGAGACTATGAATAAAATGAAAAGACAGTGCATAGGTTGGGCATAAAGACTTGGACTTATAATGGACAAAGGCTATTCAGTTGACCTTTGAATAATATGGGTTTGAACTGCATGGGTCTACTTCTGTAGATATTTTTTAGTAGTAAATACTAGAGTACTACATACTAAGAGGTTGGTTGAATCCATAGATGTGGAACCAGGAATGCAGATGGTCAGTGCAGATGTGGAACCAGGAATGCAGATGGTCTGAGTTGTACATGGATTTTTGACTCCCCAGAGTTGTTCAAGAGTCAACTGTATACCTAGAATATGTAAAGAATGCCTACAGATAAGGAAAAAGAAAATTTGCTAGGAAAATACAAAAAAAACATGAAAATTTTAGGAACACAATCCTAAACTACTGTGATTACTTTAGTCTCTCTTTGTGTCCTTAATAATTGGAAGCCTTTATTATGTGACTACTTGGTGAAAAGTGCTAATTGGGATTCAAAAAACACACATTTTATTTGTAGCCCCCACTATAATTTCTATAAGAAATTCATCTTATTTACATAATACTCATTTAGTAACACTTAGTTTATAATAATAAAACATCATAAATACAAATTGATGTATTTTCAATTCAGTTGCTCAGTCGTGTCCGACTCTTTGTGACCCCATGAACTACAGCATGCCTGGCCTCCCTGTCCATCACAGACTCCCAGAGTCCACCCAAACCCATGTCCATTGAGTCGGTGATGCCATCCAACCATCTCATCCTATGTCGTCCCCTTCTCCTCCTGCCCTCAATCTTTCCCAGCATCTTTTCAAATGAGTCAGCACTTCACATCAGGTGGCCAAAGTATTGGAGTTTCAGCTTCAACATCAGTCCTTCCAATGGACACCCAGGACTGATCTCCTTTAGAATGGACTGGTTGGATCTCCTTGCAGTCCAAGGGACTCTCAAGATTCTTCTTCAACACGACAGTTCAAAAGCATCAATTCTTCAGTGCTCAGCTTTCTTCACAGTCGAACTCTCACATCCATACATGACCACTGGAAAAACTATAGCTTTGACTAGATGGACCTTTGTTGACAAAGTAAAATCTCTGCTTTTGAATATGCTATCTAGGTTGGTCATAACTTTCCTTCCAAGGAATAAGCGTCTTTTAACTTCATGGCTGCAATCACCATCTGCAGTGATTTTGGAGCCCAGAAAAATAAAATCAGCCACTGTTTCCACTGTTTCCCCATCTATTTCCCATGAAGTGATGGGACTGCATGCCATGATCTTCGTTTTCTGAATGTTGAGCTTAATAAGCCAGCTTTTTCACTCTCCTCTTTCACCTTCATCAAGAGGCTTTTTAGTTCCTCTTCACTTTCTGCCATAAGGGTGGTGTCATCTGCATATCTGAGGTTATTGATATTTCTTCTGGCAATCTTGATTCCAGCCTGTGCTTCTTCCAGCCAAGCGTTTTCATGATGTACTCTGCATATAAGTTAAATAAGCAGGGTGACAATATACAGCCTTGACGTACTCCTTTTCCTATTTGGAACCAGTTGTTGTTCCATGTCCAGTTCTAACTTTGCTTCCTGACCTGCATACAGGTTTCCCAAGAGGCAGATCAGGTGGTCTGGTATTCCCATTTCTTTCAGAATTTTCCATAGTTTATTGTGATCCACACAGTCAAAGGCTTTGGCATAGTCAATAAAGCAGAAATAGATGTTTTTTCTGGAACTCTCTTGCCTTCTCGATGATCCAACAGATGTTGGCAATTTGATCTCTGGTTCCTCTGCCTTTTCTAAAACCAGCTTGAACATTTGGAAGTTCTCAGTTCACATATTGCTGAAGCCTGGCTTGGAGAATTTTAAGCATCAATTTACTAGCGTGTGAGATGAGTGCAATTATGAAATAGTTTGAGCATTCTTTGGCATTGCTTTTCTTTGGGATTGGAATGAAAACTGACCTTTTCCAGTCCTGTGGCCACTCCTGAGTTTTCCAAATTTGTTGGCATATTGAGTGCAGCACTTTCACAGCATCATCTTTCACAATTTGAAATAACTCAACTGGAATTCCATCACCTCCACTAGTTTTGTTCGTAGTGATGCTTCCTAAGGCCCACTTGACTTCACATTCCAGGATGTCTGGCTCTAGGTGAGTGAGCACACCATCATGATTATCTGGGTCATGAAGACCTTTTTTGTACAGTTCTTCTGTGTATTCTTGCCACCTCTTCAATTTTTGAATAATGATTTTTTGTAATGTAAGATTAAAAATTTAATGTTTAACATAATTTTTTCATAAATTTTTTATTGAAAAATCAATTTTACCATGAAATAAGGTATAACATGGGCTTCCCAGGTGGCACTAGTAAAGAACCCACCTGCCAATGCATGAAATGTGAGAGGTATGGGTTGAGAAGATCCCCTGGAGAAGAGCCTGGCAACCCACTCCAGTATATTTGCCTGGAGAATCCCATGGACAGAGAAGCCTGGTGGCCTACAATCCAGTGGGTCACAAAGAATCAGATGTGACTGAAGCACACATGCATCATGCAAGGTGTAATATAATAAAATGCCAACTTTTTTTCATTTAAATTTATTTATTTTAATTGGAAATTCATCAGTTTACCATTACTGGGTGAATATTTCTTTGTGTCTGCTTTCTTTGCTTGTCTGTATTTAATATATATTTTCCTACGTGAAAAAAGATGGAACACACATTTGTCATTTGCAATAAACAAACCCTGCTCAGTGAAAATATCATAATTTTCTTTCTCATCCTCCTGTTGAGTGTTTGGGCGTATTTCTAGTTTCTTTGCTGACACCCACAGTAAAACTCCAAATATCTTTGTAGAGGTGGGATTTTCTCTTCCATGTTACTTCCTTGGACTGTGTTCTTTAAGCGGGGACACTGGATCAAGAATATATTCAAACTATCAGCTCTGATTCTATGGTCTTAAAAATGGGTATAATACTATGCTAGAGTCCAGAATTGCCAGTCTGACAATGCACCAGTAATGTGCAAGAGCATTTATTCTCATAGATTGTTTCATTGAAAATGTTTGTTACTGTTGAGGGGAAATTATGAGTTAATACACTTAATTGTCTTGATTTTGAATTTTTAAATAGTGTATCACTAAACATTTTCCCCAGCATTCCTTTTCTGTGGGCTTCCTCCTTTGTGTGCTCCCAGAGGACATCCCTTGCTAGCTGCTGGTGGAAACTGGGTATTGTGCCCTGTACTTAAGAATATAGCAAGCAAAATTGTCAGGAGTCTTTTCCCCAACCAATTATACTTCATCAAAATTTGGTAGATTTTTATCATGTAGCACTTTAAACAGCAAAGTCCGTTCATTTCTTTCATTAAATAATTGAAGCTGATTTTTTTAAAAAATCACTTCTCTGGCTCCTGGAATTATGAAAAGTAGGAGTTCAGAATAAACTTTTTAAAAACCAGAAAAAGTTGGTAACTGTGATAATATATAATTTAATAATAGTAATTTCTTCAATAACACAAAGCATAATATCATCTGTATCCAAATAATTAAGGTCAAGTAAATATCAGTTCAGTTCAGTTGCTCAGTTGTGTCTGACTCTTTGTGACCCCGTGGACTATAGCACACCAGGCTTCCCTGTCCATCAC
This sequence comes from Bison bison bison, assembly GCF_000754665.1. Classification (NCBI taxonomy): domain Eukaryota; kingdom Metazoa; phylum Chordata; class Mammalia; order Artiodactyla; family Bovidae; genus Bison; species Bison bison. The sequence continues at coordinate 1,476,781 of NW_011494738.1, read as the reverse complement.
CAACTCCTGGAGCTTACTCAAACTCATGTCCATTGAGTCAGTGATGCCATCCAACCATCTCATA
>NW_011494738.1:1471832-1476617 GCF_000754665.1 Bison bison bison | reverse complement strand
AAAAAAAAACACAAATGGAAAGACATCCATGCCCACGGATTAGAAGATAATACTGTTGAGTTCAAGTCACTCAGTCGTATCCAACTCTTTAGCAACCCTATGGACTGCAGTATGCCAGGCTTCCCTGTCCATCACCAACTCCTGGAGCTTACTCAAACTCATGTCCATTGAGTCAGTGATGCCATCCAACCATCTCATCCTCTGTCGTCCCCTTGTCTTCCTGCCTTCAATCTTTCCCAGCATCAGGGTCTTTCCCAATGAGTCAGTTCTTGGAGTTTCAGCATCAGTCCTTCCAGTGAACATTCAGGACTGATTTCCTTTAGAATGGACTTATTGGATCACCTTGCTGTCCAAGGGACTCTCAAGAGTCTTCTCCAACACCACAGTTCAAAAGCATCAATTCTTTGGCACTCAGCTTTCTTTATAGTCCAGTTCTCACATCCATATATGACTACTGGAAAAACCTTAGCTTTGACTAGACAGACATTTGTTGGCAAAGTGCCATCTCTGCTTTTTAATATGCTGTCTAGGTTGGTCATAGCTTTTCTTCCAAGGAGCAAGCAAGTCTTTTAATTTCATGGCTGCAGTCATCATCTGCAATGATTTTGGAGCCCCCCAAAATAAAGTCTGTCACTGTTTCCATTGTTTCCCCATGTATTTGCCATGAAGTGATGGGACTGGATGCCATGATCTTAGTTTTCTGAATGTTGAGTTTTAAGCCAAGTTTTTCACTTTCCTCTTTCAGTTTCATCAAGAGGCTCTTTAGTTCTTCTTCACTTTCTGCCATAAGTGTAATATCATCTGCATATCTGAGATTATTGATATTTTTCCTGGAAATCTTGATTTCAGTTCGTGCTTCATCCAGTCCAGCATTTCTAATGACGTACTCTGCATATAAGTTAAATAAGCAGGGTGACAGTATACAACCTTGACGTACTCCTTTTCCTATTTGGAACCAGTTTGTTGTTCCATGTCCAGTTCTAACTGTTGCTTCTTGATCTGCATACAGATTTATCAGGAAGCGGGTCAGGTGGTCTGGTATTCCCATCTGTTTAAGAATTTAGTTTGTTGTGATCCGCACAGTTCAAGGCTTTAGCATAGTCAATAAAGCAGAAGTAGATGTTTTTCTGGAACTCTCTTGCTTTTTCCATGATCCAATGGATGTTGGCAATTTGAACTCTGGTTCCTCTGCCTTTTCTAAATCTAGCTTGAACATCTGAAAGTTCACAGTTCACGTATTGCTGAAGCCTGGCTTGGAGAATTTTGAGCATTACTTTGCTAGCATGTGAGATGAGTGCAATTGTGTGGTAGTTTGAGCATTCTTTTGCATTGCCTTTCTTTGGTAGTTTGAGACATTAGATTTCAGTACAATGATCATTTCCTTTCTCATATCTTGAGTTTTGAGCATGTGCTTTCTTTAAACCCTGCTGGGGGGAAAAAATCACCAGTTGGGGAAAGAGATTATAATTTATAATTTCCTTAGTTTATAAACATTTTAAAACAAAGGTTTTAGACTTCTTTGAGAAAAATGAATAAGTAAATTCAACATGATTTTTATTTACATGTAGCATTATATTGAAGTATATTGATTATTTTCAGCTGGGAAGTCTTTAACGAGTAAAGAAGAAATCAAAGGGATTCCCTGGGCCTCCTGGACATGTGTGAAAGGCCCAGAAGTGAGTGGAATTTGGCCAAAATACACTGATGTCACTGACATCAACTCAGTGGATGCAAATTACAACAGTTCAGTGTTGGTGTCTGGAGATGATTTTGGACTGGTTAAATTGTTTAAATTTCCTTGTCTCAAAAAAGGTAAGGCCAAAAGAAATGCTTCATTGAATGAAGATTTAATCTAGGATATATATATATATAGTGTAATTAAAGCTTATTTTCTTGATGTCCATTAGTGCAGACTATTCATTTTATCTTTATATATATATATTTACCCTTTAACACTTTTTAGTAAAGTTTGATATCTTCTGCTTTTGACATTCTGAAATATATGTGGTTTTGCAAATTTAAGTCAGCATTTGTTAACAGAGATACTAAACATTTTGTGATCCATAAACCTCACGTTTCACATTTTAAACAAGTTATATTCTATTTTACTTGTATCTATGTAAATATAATAATTTAAATTATATGTTACATTAAAATATTGTAATTAAAATTCATTTATGCATTATACCTAATTATGCTTATACATAGGAAGCAAAGCTACTCCTTATAGACATATTTAAAATAAAATCTGAAAGTGATTGTTCTGGTGATAATACATTTTGTGGACTGCTTCTCATAGCACTAATTTTGCACACCAGACTAACATTAACTGGTGAAACTTTTATAGAATTATAGTTGATTTACAGTGTATTAATTTCTACTGTACAGAAAAGTGATTCTGTTTTATATATATAGGTATGTATATCTATATATACATATAGGTAAATATACATTCTTTTTAAAATTGTTTCCCATTATGGTTTATCAGTGGAATATTGAATATAGTTCCCTGTCCTATACAGTAGGACCTTGTCGTTTATCCATTCTATCTATATATTATAGTTTACATCTGCTAATCCCAAACTCCCAATATGTTCCTTCCCCAACTCCCCTCCCACTTGGCAACCACAAGTCTGTTCTTCATGTCTAGGAGTCTACTTCTGTTTGGTAGATAAGTTCATTTGTATCATATTTTAGATTCTGTATATAAGTGATATCACATGGTCTTTTTCTCTTTCTGACTTAAGCCCGCTTAGTTTGGTCAACTCTAGATCCATCCATGTTGCTGCAAATGGCATTATTTCCTTCTTTTTATGGCTGAGTAGTATTCCATTGTATACATTACCCATCTTCTGTATCCATTCATCTGTTGATGGACATTTAGATTGTTTCCATGTCTTGGTTTTTGTGAATAGTGTTACTATAAACATTGGGGTGCATGTATCTTTTTGAATTGTAGTTTTGTCTGAATATATGTCCAGGAGTGGGATTGCAGGATCATACGGTAGTTCTGTCTTTAGTTTTTGGAGGAACCTTCATAACTGTTTCCCATTGTAGTTGTACCAACTTACTTACCCACCAACAGTGTAGAAGGGTTTCATTTTCTCCACACACTCTCCAGCATTTGTTGTCTGTAGACTTTTTAGTGATGGCCATTTAGTGAAGTGGTACCTCACTGCAGTTTTAGTTTGCCCACTCCAGTACTTTTGCCTGGAAAATCCCATGGACGGAGGAGTCTGGTGGGCTGCAGTCCATGGGGTCGCTGGAGTCGGACACGACTGAGCAACTTCACTTTCACTTTTCACTTTCATGCATTGGAGAAGGAAATGGCAACCCACTCCAGTGTTCTTGCCTGGAGAATCCCAGGGACGGGGGAGCCTGGTGGGCTGCCGTCTATGGGGTCGCACAGAGTCGGACATGACTGAAGCGACTTAGCAGTAGCAGTAATTAGCAGAATTGAACATCTCTTCATGTGCCTGGTGGCCACCTGTATGTCTTCCTTCGAAAAATGTTTATTTACATCTTCTACCCTTTTTAGTTGTTTGTTTTGTCGTCGTTGAGTTTTATGACCTGTTTATGTACTTTGGAATTTAAGCCCTTGTTGGTTGCATCATTTGTAAATATTTTCTCCCAGTCTGCAAATTTGTCTTTTCATCTTGTTTATGGTTTTCTTTGTTGTGCAAAACTTGTAAGTTTGGTTAGGTCCCATTTGTTTATTTTTGCTTTGGAGAGACTGATAACTGGTGACATTTTTGAGAGAGAAATTTGACTCAAAACCCTTTCTGCTGTTGCATCTTGTTCTTTTGTTTTATTGTTGTCACTTCAATTTTTCTGGCACCTCAGGCTTTGTAGAATGTGGCTGAGTTAATTATGTAATGATCCTGTCCTCTTCTCCCTTCAAAAGTTTTGGCAAATCCTATACACAGGTTTTTCTGAGACTCCCCACCTGTACCCTGAAAATCTGATTTTGGGAAAGTAATCAGTAGGCGTATGCTGTTGCCTAAAGTGCATGTCACTTGAATGATTTTTAGATTAAGCATGGAAAGAGACTGAAAATGTAATCAGAAAGTTTTTTCAGCTAACTGGCAGTTTCGAAGCAGTGAATTTTGGTACAAAATTGAACATAAAGTGCATAGGAGAAGCAACCATCACTTCCACTTGACAAGATGACCATCAGTTTAAAATGCTTGAGGAACAAGATGGCAGAGGGGTAGGTGTACATGGAGTACATCTCTCCCCACGGATGTGTCAGGAATACACCTTCAGACACAGAACTGCATGCAGAACACCAGCTGAGAGTGGACAGGAGTACCTGATCAGCAGAAAAGAATATACAGACCCACCTGAAACTCGGTAGGACGAAGGAACTAGGGGGAAAACGGGAGCGTTAGTAGGACTGGACCTGCCCTCAGCCGGTGGGGGAACTGAAGCAGGGGTCTGATCCCCACATCCGGACAGTTGTCTGAGTCAGAGGAGAAACATTAAGGCTCAGAGGGAAACAGCCTAAATGGAATGAGAATCAGACAGTCCTTGCCACAGCCATACATACCCTAGATGGCATAGTGGCTGGAAGCTGGAGTTTAGGGATTGTGGAGCAATCCCAGGGCAAGGGCTGCTGTTGACTGTGGAGAGACAGATCAAGGGAATATGAGGAAGGAGATTGTGGTGGGAAGTGCCCGTGGAGGAAAGCCAGCAGCCATGGAAGCAGGTTGATGCTGCTGAGTCATGAGTAGTGGGGGAGCCATCACCATAGCCTCTCTCCCCTCATCACCTAGCCTCTCCCCC
>NW_011494738.1:1431528-1471732 GCF_000754665.1 Bison bison bison | reverse complement strand
CCAGACAGAACCCCTGCGACTCAAGCAGCTGTACCACCTCCACACCTGGCCCTCACAGGGGCAAACCCAAGTCCTTCAGGGCAGCCTCAGGAGCAAACTCCAGTGGATGACTCATATCCAGAAGTGGAAATAAAACCACAATTGTAACCCAGGGGCAATGTGACTAAGGAAGAAGACCCAAAATCCTCCCACCAGCTGTACAAACTGCAGATTAAGTCCACACGATCAACTAGGCAGACACTGTGTCTGTGGAATATATAAAAGCTCATTGAGAGCCCCTGCAAAACAAAATGCACTAGTTCTGATAGCTGTGGACATTGGAGGCAAGAACACAGAATAGGAGCAGATTAGAATCTGAGCTGCCCCCACAGCAGGTCCAGAGATCAGCACAGTGTTAGAGGGCGTCCTAGGGAGGTGAAGTGGCCTGTGACTCCCAGCAAGGGAAAGGACTCTGACAGCAGTGACTCAAGAAAAACATTTATTTTCTTATGTTTTGACTTGTTCTGTAGATTCTTTTGGATTTTTTTTTTTCTTTTTTCCCCGCTTCTGTTGTAGTTGTTGATTTTATTGGCACTATGAAATCTAACTAGCTTTTAAGGTTGTTTTTTTTTTTCCTCAGTCATATTTTTTATTGTTGTTATAAACCTCTAGCTCTATATTGGGCTTTTGCAGTTCTGGGGAGTTGTTTTCTTTGTTTCTCTTCTCTTTTTTTAATTTTAGTTTTTTAACCTATTATTATTTTTCTGCATTTATTCCTTAGTTTGCTTTTCTTACTGTTCTTTTCCCCTTGCAGTTAATCTTTAATATATATATAAATCTTCTTTATCTACCTCTATTTAGCTTTGCATATCAATTCTTTCTTTCTTTTCTTCCTTTCCTTTAGTCTCAACACATTTGATAGTTTTATTTTCATCGCTTTATACCCTAGTTGGCACCTTGTTTTAATCTTGTTTTCCACTTTGTACTTTAGTTTTGTTCAGTTCAGTTCAGTTGCTCAATTGTGTCTGACTCATTGCGACCCCATGAGCCGCAGCACGCCAGGCCTCCCTGTCCATCACAAACTCCCAGAGTTTATCCAAACTCATGTCCATTGAGTCAGTGATGCCATCTAACCGTCTCATCCTCTGTCTTCCCCTTTTCCTCCTGCCCTCAATCTTTCCCAGCATCAGGGTCATTTCAGTTGAGTCAGCTCTTTGCATCAGGTGGCCAAAGTGTTGGAGTTTCAGCTTCAACGTCAGTCCCTCCAGTGAACACCCAGGACTGATCTCTAGAATGGACTGGTGGATCTCCTTGCAGTCCAAGGGACTCTCAAGAGTCTTCTCCAACACCACAGTTCAAAAGCAACAATTCTTCGGCACTCACCTTTCTTTATAGTCCAATTCTCACATCCATACATGACTACTGGAAAAACCATGGCCTTAACTAGATGGACCTTTGTTGACAAAGTAATGTCTCTGCTTTTTAATATGCTGTCTAGGTTGGTCATAACTTTCCTTCCAAGGAGCAAGCAAGTCTTTTAATTTCATGGTTGCAATCACCATCTGCAGTGATTTTGGAGCCCCCAAAAATAAAGTCTGACACTGTTTCCACTGTTTCCCCATCTATTTGCCATGAAGTAATGGGACCGGATGCCATGATCTTAGTTTTCTGAATGTCGAGCTCTAAGCCAACTTTTTCACTCTCCTCTTTCACTTTCATCAAGAGGCTTTTTAGTTCCTCTTCACTTTCTGCCATAAGGGTGGTGTCATCTGCATATCTGAGGTTATTGATATTTCCCCTGGCAGTCTTGATTCCAGCTTCTGCTTCTTCCAGCCCAGAGTTTCTCATGAGGTACTCCGCATATAAGTTAAATAAGCAGGGTGACAATATACAGCTTTGACGGACTCCTTTTCCTATTTGGAACCAGTCTGTTGTTCCGTGTCCATTTCTCACTGTTGCTTCCTGACTTGCATACAGCTTTCTCAAGAGGCAGGTCAGGTGGTCTGGTATTCCCATCTCTTTCAGAATTTTCTACAGTTTACTGTGATCCACACAGTCAAAGGCTTTAGCATAGTCAATACAGCAGAAATAGATGTTTTTCTGGAACTCTCTTGCTTTTTCCATGATCCAGCAGATGTTGGCAATTTGATCTCTGGTTCCTCTGCCTTTTCTAAAACGAGCTTGGACATCTGGAAGTTCATATACTGCTGAAGTCTGGCTTGAAGAATTTTAAGCATCACTTTACTAGCGTGTGAGATGAGTGCAACTGTGCAGTAGTTTGAGCATTCTTTGGCATTGCCTTTCTTTGGGATTGGAATGAAAACTGATCTTTTCCAGTCCTGTGGCCACTCCTGAGTTTTCCAAATTTGTTGGCGTATTGAGTGTGGCACTTTCACAGCATCATCTTTCAGGATTTGGAATAGCTCAACTGGAATTCCATCACCTCCACTAACTTGTTCGTAGTGATACTTACTAAGACCCACTTGACTTCACATTCCAGGATGTCTGGCTCTAGGTGAGGGATCACACCATCGTGATTATCTGGGTCATGAAGATCTTTTTTGTACAGTTCTTCTGTATATTCTAGCCAACTCTTCTTAATATCTTCTGCTTCTGTTAGGTCCATCCATTTCTGTCCTTTATTGAGCCCATCTTTGCATGAAATGTTCCCTTGATATCTCTAATTTTCTTGAAGAGATCTCTAGTCTTTCCCATTCTGTTATTTTCCTCTATTTCTTTGCATTGATCACTGAGGAAGGCTTTCTTATCTCTCTTTGCTATTCTTTGGAACTCTGCATTCAGATGGGTGTATCTTTTCTTTTCTCTTTTGCTTTTCATTTCTCTTCTTTTCACAGCTATTTGTAAGGCCTCCTCAGACAGCCATTTTGCTTTTATGCATTTCTTTTTCTTGGGGATGGTCTTGATTCCTGTCTCCTGTACAATGTCACAAACCTCTTCCACAGTTCATCAGACACTCTATCAGATCTAGGCCCTTAAATGTATTTCTCATTTCTACTGTATAATCATAAGGGATTTGATTTAGGTCATACCTGAATGGTCTAGTGGTTTTCCCTACTTTCTTCAATTAAAGTCTGAATTTGGCAATAAGGAGTTCATGGTCTGAGCCACAGTCAGCTCCTGGTCTTGTTTTTGCTGACTGTATAGAGCTTCTCCATCTTTGGCTGCAAAGAATATAATCAGTCTGATTTCAGTGTTGGCCATCTGGTGATGTCCATGTGTAGAGTATCCTCTTGTGTTGTTGGAAGAGGGTGTTTGCTATGATCAATGTGTTCTCTTGGCAAAACTCTATTAGGCTTTGCCCGGCTTCATTCTGTACTCCAAGGCCAAATTTGCCTGTTACTCCAGGTGTTTCTTGGCTTCCTACTTTTGCATTCCAGTCCCCTATAATGAAAAGGACATCTTTTTGGGGTGTTAGTTCTAAAAGGTCTTGCAGGTCTTCATAGAACAGTTCCACTTCAGCTTCTTCAGCATGACTGGTCAGGGCATAGACTTGGATTACCATGATATTGAATGGTTTGCCTTGGAAATGAGAGATCATTCTGTTGTTTTTGAGATTGCATCCAAGTACTGCATTTCAGACTCTTCTGTTGACTATAATGGCTACTCCATTTCTTCTAAGGGATTCTTACCCACAGTAGTAGATATAATGGTCATCTGAGTTAAATTCACCCATTCCAGTCCATTTTAGTTTGCTAATTCCTAGAATGTTGACGTTTACTTTTGCCATCTACTGTTTGACCACTTCCAATTTGCCTTGATTCATGGACCTGACATGCCAGGTTCCTATGCAATATTGCTCTTTACAGCATCGGACCTTGCTTGTATCACCAGTCACATCCACAAGTGGGTGTTGTTTTTGCTTTGGCTCCATACCTTCATTCTTTCTGGAGTTATTTCTCCACTGATCTCCACTATCATATTGGGCACCTACCGACCCAGGGAGTTCCCCTTTCTCTGTCCTATCTTTTTGCCTTTTCATACTGTTCATGGGGTTCTCAAGCAAGAATACTGAAGTGGTTTGCCATTCCCTTCTCCAGTGGACCACATTCTGTGAGACCTCTCCACCATGACCCATCCATCTTGAGTGGCCCCACATGGCATGGCTTAATTTCACTGAGTTAGACAAGGCTGTGGACCATGTGATCAGATTGGTTAGTTTTCTGATTGTGGTTTCACATTTCAGTCTGCCCTCTGATGCTGTCTCTCACCACCTACCATCTTACTTGGGTTTCTCTTACCTTGGATGTGGGGTATCTCTTCATGGCTGATCCAGCAAAGCACGGCTCCTTACCTTGGATGTTGGGTATCTCCTCTCAGCCCCCACTCCTGACCTTGAAGGTGGGGCATCTCCTCTCGGCTACGGCACCTGACCTCAGGCATGGGGTACCTCCTCTCGGCCATTCCTGTGCTGAGCAGCCACCGCTCCTGCTTAGTTTTGTTCTGGTAGATATAATTTGCCAGGTCAATCTATTGTACTTTATTTTTGTTGGACTGTTTTGATTTTGCTTATGGGTGTATATGTATATGTGTATATTCAGTCACACTTTTTATTGTTGTTATAAACCTTTGCCTCTACATTGGACCTTTGCAGTTCTGTGGAGTTTTCCTTTTTTTTTCTTTTCTCTATTTTATAATTTTAATTTTTAATGTTCTTAAACCTCTTATATTTTTTCTACATTTATTCCTTTGTTTGCCTTTCCTACTGTTCTTTTCCCCTTGCAGTTAATCTTCAATGTATGTAAATCTTCTTCATCTACCTCTATTTAACTTTGCATATCTTTTCTTTCTTTCTTTCTTTTCTTTCTTTCCTTTCCTCTCAACATATATGTTAGTTTTGTTTTCATTACTTTATTCCTCACTTGGCACCTTGCTTTAATTTTATTTTCCAGTTTGTGCTTTAGTTAGTTTTATTCTTAACTTGTAAATATAATTTTTGATTTCCTTTGTTTGTCAGGTCAATCTACTTTATTTTTGTTGGACTGTTTTGACTTTGCTCATAGGTGTATATGTATATGTGTATATCTATTATTTAAATATTATTTGCCTGATTTTGTAACTGCCATTTGGGGTTCATCTTTGGTTTCTTGTTTTTGGATTTTTGTTTTAATCTCACTTAATGCCATAACAAGCCACTTGTGTAATCTTTGTTCCTGACCAGAGGTCAAGCTCTGAGCCTTTGGAGTGGGAGCACTGACTCCAAGACCCTAGACTACCAGAGAACTAACACTAAGGAGTATCAAATAGTGAGAACTCACACAAAGGAAACCACTGTAATACAAGACCCAGCATCACCCAACCACCAATAACACCCTGTGCAGGACCCCTCATCTAAACAAAAGGAAAAAAGGAAAGGAAAGTGAAGTCGCTCAGTCGTGTCCAACTCATTGCAACCTCATGGGCTGTAGCTTACCAGGCTCCTCTGTCAGTGGGATTTTCCAGGCAATAGTACTGGGGTGGATTGCCATTTCCTTCTCCAGGGGAGCTTCCTGACCCAGGGATCAAACCCGGGTCTCCCACACTGTAGACAGATGCTTTACTGTCTGAGCCACCAGGGAAGTCCAAACAAAACAAAAATACAAACCCAATCATCAGCAGACAGGATTACCACCTCACTCAGCCTTGCTCATCAGAGGAAAAACAAACAAACAAAAACTCAGCACAAATCCCACCCTATAAGAAGCTTAGACAAACCACTGGACCAACTTTAGAGGGCAGAAACCAAAAGGAAAAAAGAATTCAGCCTTGAAGGCTGGGAAAAGGAGACCTCAAACTCAATAAGTTAAAAAGAAAATAATGAAAAAGCAGAGAAATACTACACAAATGAAGGAACAAACTAGAAACACAGAAGTCCAAATAAATGAAGAGGAAATAGGCAAACTACCTGAAAAAGAATTCAGAATAATGATAGCAAAGATGATCAAAAACCTTGAAAGCAAAATGGAGTAAATGCAAGAATCAATTAACAAAGACCTAGAAGAATTAAAGAATAAACACGCAAAGACAACACAATTCCTGAAATTTAAAATATTCTAGAAGGAATCAATAGCAGAATATCTGAAGCAGAAGAACGAATCAGTGAGCTGGAAGATAAAATGGTGGAAACGACTTCTGAAGAGCAGAATAGAGTAAAAAGACTGAAAAGAACTGAGGATAGTCTCAGAGACCTCTGGGACAATATCAAATGCACCAACATTCAAATTATAGGGGTCCCAGAAGAAGAAGAGAAGAAGAAAGGGTATGAGAAAATTTTTGAAGATATTATAGTTGAAAATTTCCTCAACACAGAAAACGGAAGTAAGTCCAAGAGGCACAAAGAGCCCCATACAGGATAAAACCAAGGAGAAACACACCAAGACACATACTAATCAAAATAACAAAGTCTAAACGAAAGAATATCAAAAGCAGCAAGGGAGAAGCAACAAGAAACTTGCAAGGGAGACCCCATACGCTTAACAGCTGATCTTTCAGCAGAAACTCTGCAGGCCAGAAGGGAATGGCAGGATATATTTAAAGTACTCAAAGGGAAAAATCTACAACCAAGATTACTCTACCTGGCAAGGATCTCATTCAAAATTGATGGAGAAATCAAAAGCTTTTCAGATAAGCAAAGTTAAGAGAATTCAGTACCACCAAATCAGCTTTACAACAAATATTAAATGGACTTATATAGTCAAGAAATATAAGAGAAGAAAAAAGATCTACAAAATCAACCCCAAACAGTCAAGAAAATGGCAATAGGAACATATATATCAATAATTACTTTAAATGTAAATGGATTAAATGTTCCACCCAAAAGACACAGACTGGCTGAATGGATACAAAAACAAGATCCATATATATGCTGTGTAACAAGAAACCCACTTCAGACCTAAAGACACATATAGACTGAAAGTGAGAGGATGGAAAAATATATTCCATGCAAATGGGAAGCAAAAGAAAGCTGGAGTAGCAATCCTCATATCAGACAAAATAGACCTTAAAATAAAGAAGATTATAAGAGATAAGAAAGGACACTACATAATGATCAAGGGATCAATCCAAGAGGAAGACACAACAATTGTAAATATCTATGCACCCAACATAGGAGCACCTCAATACATAAGACAAACACTAACAGACATAAAAGGAGAAATTGACAGTAACACAATAATAGTAGGAGACTTTAACACCCTATTCACACCAATGGACAGATCATCAAAACAGAAAATTAATAAGGAAGCACAAGTCTTAAATGATACATTAGGTGAGATGGATCTCATTGGTATCTTCAGGACATTCCATCCAAATGCAGAAGAATACACCTTCATCTCAAGTGAACATGGAACATTCTCCAGGATAGACCACATCTTGGGTCACAAATCAAACCTCTGTAAATTTAAGAAAATTGAAATGGTATCAAGCATCTTCTGCAACCACAATGCTATGAGACTACATATCAATTACAAGAAAAAAACTGTAAGAAACAAAAACACATGGAGATTAAACAACATGTTTCTGAATAACCAACAGGTTCTTGAAGAAATCAAAAGGGAAATTAAAAAATTTCTAGAAACAAATGACAATGAAAACACAGAAACTCACAACCTATGGGATGCAGCAAAAGCAGTCCTAAGAGAGAAGTTTATAGCAATACAATCCTACCTCAAGAAACAAGAAAAACACCAAATAGCCTAACTTTATATCTAAAATAACTGGAAAAAGAAGAACAAAAAACCCCCAGAATTAGTAGAAGGAAAAAAATAATAAAGATCTGAGCAGAAATAAGTGAATAAATTAAAGAAACAATAGTAAAGATTAATAAAACTAAAAGCTGGTTCTTTGAGAAGATAAACAAAATCAAAAAACCTTTAGCCAGACTCATCAAGAAAAAAAGAAGAATCAAACCAACAAAATTAGAAATGAGAAAGGAGAGGTTACAACAGACAATGCAGAAATACGAAAGATTATAAGAGACTATTATGAACAACTATATGTCAATAAAATGGATAATCTGGAAGAAATGGACAGATTCTTAGAAAAGTTCAATCTTCCAAGACTGAACCAGGAAGAAATAGAAATTATGAACAACCCAATTACAAACACTGAGACCGAAGCTGGGATCAAAAATCTCCCAGCAAAAGCAAAAGCCCAGGACCAGATGGCTTCACAGGAGAATTCTATCAAACATTTAGAGAAGAGCAAATGCCCATCCTTCTAAAACTCTCAAAAAATTGCAGAGGAAGGATCACTTCCAAACTCATTCTACAAGGTCACCATCACCCTGATACCAAAATCAGACAAAGACAACACACAAAAAAAACAGAACTACAGGCCAATATCACTGATGAACATAGATGCAAAAATTCTCAACAAAATTTTAGCAAACAGAATTCAGCAACACATCAAAAAGCTCATACACCATGATCAAGTTGGGTTTATCCCAGGAATGCAAGGATTCTTCAATATATGCAAATCAGTCAATGTGATATACCATATTAACAAACTGAAAGATAAAAACCATATCACCATCTCAATAGATGCAGAAAAAGCCTTTGACAAAATTCAGCAGCCATTTATGATTAAAACTCCTCAAAAAATGGGCATAGAAGGAACCTATGTCAACAAAGTAAGGGCAATATACAAACGTCCTCAATGGTGAGAAACTGAAAACATCTTCCCTAAGATCAGGAACAAGACAAGGGTGTCCAATTTCACCACTGTTATTCAACATAATTCTGGAAGTCCTAGCAATCAGAGAAGAAAAAGAAAGGGAATCCAAATCGGAAAAGAAGAAGTAAATCTCTCACTGTTTGCAGATGACATGATACTGTACATAGAAAACACTAAAGATAGTATCAGAAAATTACTAGAGCTAATCAGTGAATTTAGAAAAGTTGCAGAATACAAAATCAATACACAGAAATCACTTTCATTTCTATATACTAACAATGAAAAATCAGAGAAATTAAGGAATCAATCCCATTCACCATTGCAACAAAAAGAATTAAATATCTAAGAATAAACTTACCTAAGGAGACAAAAGAACTGTACAGAGAAAATTATAAGACACTAACAAAAGAAGTCAAAGATGACATAAACAGATGGAGAGATATTCCATGTTCCTGGGTAGGAAGAATCAATATTATGAAAATGATTATACTACCAAATGCAATCTACAGATTCAATGCAATCCCTATCAAATTACCAATGGCATTTTTCACAGAACTAGAACAAAAAATTTCACAATTCATATGGAAACACAAAAGACCCTGAATAGCCAAAGCAGTCTTGAGAAGGAAGAATGAATGGAGCTGGAGGAATCACCTTCCTGACTTCAGATTATACTACAAAACTACAGTCATCAAGACAGTATGGTACTGGCACAAAAACAGAAGTACAGACCAATGGAAGAGGATAGAAAGCCCAGAAATAAACCCATGCACCTATGGGTACCTTAATTTTGACAAAGGAGGCAGGAATATACAGTGGGGCAAAGACAGCCTCTTCAGTGAGTGGTGCTGGGAAAATTGGACAGCTGCATGTAAAAGAATTAAATTAGAACACTTCCTAACACCATACACAAAGATAAAATGGATTAAAGACCTAAATATAAGACCAGAAACTATAAAACTCTTAGAGGAAAACATAGGCAGAACACTCGATGACATAAATCAAAGCAAGATCCTCTATGACCCATCTCCTAGAGTAATGAAAATAAAAACAAAAGTAAACAAGTGGGCCCTGATTAAACCTAAAAGCTTTTGCACAGCAAATGAAACTATAAGCAAGGTGAAAAGACAACCCTTGGAATAGGAGAAAATAATAGGAAATGAAACAACTGACAAAGGATTAATTTCCAAAATATACAAGCAGCTTATACAACTCAATACCAGAAAAACAAACAACCCAATCAAAAAGTGGGAAAAGACCTAAACAGACAGTTCTCCAAAGAAGGCATAAAGATGGCTAACAAACACATGAAAAGATCCTCAATATCACTCATTATTAGAGAAATGCAAATCAAAACCACAATGAGATATCATCTCACACCAGTCAGAATGTCCATCATCAAAAAGTCTATAAACTAAATGCTAGAGAGGGTGTGGATAAAAGGGAATGCTCTTGCACTGTTGGTGGGAATGTAAATTGATACAGCCACTATGGAAGACAGTATGGAGATTCCTTAAAAAACTAGGAATAAAACCACCCTATGACCCAGCAATCCCACTCCTAGGCATATACCCTGAGAAAACCAGGGTTGAAAAAGACACATGTATCCCATTGTTCATTGCAGCACTACTTACAATAGCTAGAACATGGAAGCAACCTAGATGTCCATCGACAGATGAATGGATAAAGAAGTTCTGGTACATATGCACAATGGAATATTACTCAGCCATAAAAGGACACATTCGAGTCAGTTCTGATGAGGTGGATGAACCTAGAACCTATTACACAGAGTCAAGTGAGTCAGAAAGAGAAAGGTAAATATCGTATTCTAACGCACATACATGGAATCTAGAAAAATGGTTCTGAAGAATTCATTCACAGGGCAGCAATGGAGAAACAGACACGGAGAATAGACTTATGGACATGGGGAAAGGGGAGGAGAGGGTGAAATGTATGGAAAGAGTAACATGGAAACTTACATTACCATATGTAAAATAGATAGCCAATGGGAATGTGCTGAATGGCTCAGGAAACTCAAACAGGGGCTCTGTATCAACCTAGATGGGTGGTAGTGGAGGGGGGATGGGAGGGAGGTTCAAAAGTGAGGGGATATATGTATACCTTTGGCAGAAAGTGAAGAGGAACTAAAAAGCCTCTTGATGAAAGTGAAAGTGGAGAGTGAAAAAGTTGGCTTAAAGCTCAACATTCAGAAAACGAAGATCATGGCATCTGGTCCCATCACTTCATGGCAAATAGATGGAGAAACAGTGGAAACAGTGTCAGACTTTATTTTTTTGGGCTCCAAAATCACTGCAGATGGTGACTGCAGCCATGAAATTAAAAGACGCTTACTCCTTGGAAGGAAAGTTATGACCAACCTAGATAGCATATTCAAAAGCAGAGACATTACTTTGCCAACAAAGGTCCGTCTAGTCAAGGCTATGGTTTTTCCAGTGGTCATGTATGGATGTGAGAGTTGGTATTGATGCTTTTGAACTGTGGTGTTGGAGAAGACTCTTGAGAGTCCCTTGGACTGCAAGGAGATCCAACCAGTCCATTCTGAAGGAGATCAGCCCTGGGATTTCTTTGGAAGGAATGATGCTGAAGCTGAAACTCCAGTACTTTGGCCACCTCATGTGAAGAGTTGACTCTTTGGAAAAGACTCTGATGCTGGGAGGGAATGGGGGCAGGAGGAGAAGGGGACGACAGAGGATGAGATGGCTGGGTGGCATCACCGACTCGATGGATGTGAGTCTGAGTAAACTCCGGGAGTTTGTGATGGACAGGGAGGCCTGGCGTGCTGCAATTCATGGGGTCGCAAAGAGTCAGACACGACTGAGCGACTGAACTGAACTGAACTGAACTGATGGCTGATTCATGTTGAGGTTTGATAGAAAACAACAAAATTCTGTAAATCAATTATCCTTCAATTAAAAACAATTTTTTTAAAGAAATGAAGAAAGTAGAATTTAGGTCTGTTTGATACAAAAAATTTTTTAAAATTAAATGCTCAAGGCACAGCATTACCTCAACATGCCTAATTCAAACTGTTCTCTCTCACCCTAACGGGTCTTTTGAGTAATAGGGCATGTCTTGTTAGATTGAGTAACGTACTTGCAGAAGTTAACTAACCAGAAGGTATCTGGAATATCAGCATTCAGAAGAAACATCTTGAGGGTCAGAAACAATACTGTTGGCCTCAAGTATCAGGACTTGACAATCCAGTGAGAGTTGGTATTTTTTATGTATCACTGAGCCTTGTAGGGTGGATTGGGTTTAGCAAATAGCAATGGAAATGTAGACTTTGGGTTTGCTTATTAGGAAGGGGAGGGGTGAGGTGGGAGGTATGGTGAGTACTGCTACTTGTCAAAATGAGATATTCTTATTATAAAACCACCCTGAGGATGAAGGGGGCCAGAAGACATCTGAATGAACAAGGAGAGGTTGACAGCCAGAGTGACAGTAGGTGAGAGTAATAAAACCCACCCACAATCTGCAGAGAGAAGACATCTGAATGAACAAGGAGAGGCTGACAGCCAGAGTGACAGTAGGTGAGAGTAATAAAACCCACCCACAATCTGCAGAAGTATCCGTGTCCTCATGGCAAATTGACTTGTTCTACTTTTCCTGATACAGAGTTTATACATCTTGTAATTTTGCCTCAAGTCATTTAGGCCTCTCATGGACTTCTTGTGCCAAAACTTCCAACCGAGTAGTTTATAACAGTGTTTCTGATGAGAATGGTAATAGTTGGTACAACTGTCTTCCTTTAACCAAGGTACCAGTGACAAGTATTCCCCCAACTTTTGAACCTGTGAACAGGCAAATAAGAGTAGGGGCTGATGACTGTGAGAGAGTATGGAGACTGAGCAAACATTATAATTTTCCATTGTGATTAAATAAAACTCACAATCAAGTTAATTGACATTTACAATTATATGAGCATAGTATTCTCTCTCATAATAATTAGACATAAATGTTCTATGGCTAATGAAAATGACTACAATTTGTATTATTGTTGGCTTTGCTGATAACTTAGTTGGTAAAGAATCCACCTGCAATGCAGGAGACCCCGGTTCGATTCCTGGGTCTCCGCTGAAGAAGGGGCAGGCTACCCACTCCAGTATTCTTGGATTTCCCTGGTGGCTCAGCTGGTTAAGAATCCACTTGCAATGCAGGAGACCTGGGTTGAATCCCTGGGTTGGGAGGATCTGGAGAAGGGAAAGCTACCCACTCCAGTATTCCAGAATTCCATGGACTGTATTGTCCATGGGGTTGCAAAGAGTGGGACACGACTGAGCGACTTTCACTTTCACACTTTCACTGTATTATTGTTATATAGCAGAACCAATTTGTTTCCCTCATTTTGACAGTTATTAAATCTTAATATAATTAGGGTCGTTACTGATAATTTTCCATGATGTCATTTAGACCAGCAGTCCCCAACCTTTTTGGCACCAGGGACTGGTTTTGTGGAAGACCATTTTTCCAAGGACTGTGGTAGGGGGGAAGTAGTTTCAGTTTTGCCCGCTGCTTACTTCCTGCTGTGCAGCCTGGTTCCTAACAGACCGTGAACTGGTATGAGCCCAGTGGCCTGGGGGTTGGGGACCCCTGATGTAGACAACATCCTGTTTGACCATCAACCCCCACACACTGACATGAGATAAAATCCAAAGCCTTGCTTATTGACATTTGTCATATCTTAACACCCTTGGCATCTACCCCTGCAAGGGCAGGCTCAAGGCTGAGGATCTCCATGTTTCATTTGTGTGCTACCCTTCTGTTAATCCTTCAGATTAACACACACACACACCAGAGTCCTGGAACAATCACCTCCTATGCCAGGTCTCCTGGATACTGTAAGACTTGAGTTGCAGAAACAGTAGACCTTGGAAGGAAAAGTTCTGACCTTCAGTAGAGCTTAGATGAGCTTGATGCAAGAAGAGAAAGATCAGCATGACTAGAGCTTGACCAACGATGGGAGAGTTGTGCAGTGCGAGGCTGGAAGGGCAGTGGGGCCAGGCATGAAGGGCCTTAAAGCAACCGTTAGAAATGTGGGTCTTATTCTAAGTGCAATGGAAAACTATTGAGATTTTAAGTGGAAGAGTGACATGACCAATTTATGTTTTTAAAATACCACTTTGATATTGTGTGGAGTGGAATAGTGAAGAGGAGGCTTCAAGTAGAGATTATCACAAGAGCCTGAGTGATAGAGGATGTAACTTGGACAAAGATGTCAGGAACGGATGTGAAGAGAGGTGGTTGAGCCTAGAAAACAATGTAAAGTTAGACCTGAAGACCACACTCGTGGATTGGGAGTGGGAATAGAAGGAAAGAGAGGGATTGAGGATGACTCCTAAATTTTAGGTTTGATCAATGGGCTGAATGCTAGTGCCATCTACAGAGACGGGAAAATGAAAGTAAAAGTGTGTGTGTGTGTGTGTGTGTGTGTATGCGTGTATGCGTGTTATGGTGGTAACAGAGTAGGAAGGGAAGGGTAAGCTCCTGGTTTGTCCATGATAAGTTTGAAGCAACTATTAGACATCCAAGTGGGCATTGCACACAAGCCGTCAACACTCTGGAGAGAGTTCAGTCAGGGCTGGAACTGAATGTTTGGCAGTCAAGGGATTATCAACCATGTTTAAAGCCAAGGAGAAAGAATCAATAGAGAGGAGATGAGAGCTGAGGGATGAGCCTTCCTTAGGGTCCAGGAGGTTTTGTACAGCCACTCAGTGTCTTAAGGAAAACCTTGGAACGGATGGATGTGACCTTCATGTATACAATAAATATTTAAATGCTATTCTAGAGGCTGGAGATAGGTCCAGCAGAAATCCCTGGAGCTCTTGTCCTACTGAGGAGACATAGTCAATAAACAAAATAATAAAAACACATCTGTTGGTGAGAAGTGCTGTGATGAAAAATAAGGCACACAGTGGGAGTAGTGCTCACGGGGGGCAGTAGGTTGTTGCTATTTTAAGCAGGAGTGGCCAAAGCAGGGCTCACTGATACAGGTTCATATGACTAGAAACCTGAAAGAGGGGAGGGAGCCAGCCATTCAGAGATGCAGGGAAAGAGCATTCCAGACTGAACACAAGCGCAAAAGATAGAGGCAGAAGAGGGCCTGGCATGCAGAGAGGCTAGCGAGACTAGAGCCAAGTAAGCGAGGGAGAAAGAGGACAGGAAGGAAGATCAGAGAAATAAGGCCTGAATATTGATGACACTGGTGCCTTCCCTGGTGGCTCAGTGGTAAAGAACCTGGCTGCCAGTACAGGAGACACAGGTTCGATACTTGGGTCAGGAAGATACCCTGGAGTAGGAAATGGCAAGCCACTGCAGTATTCTTGCCTGGGAAATTCCATGGACAGAGGAGCCCCTCAGGCTACAGTCCATGGGCTCACAAAAGAGTCAGACACTATTTAGCAACTAAACAACAAATTTGATGACATTAATGTTTGAAAGTTCTAGTTCTAGCCTACCAAGGGTGTATGAGCTAGCTATGGCTGTATAACAAATTATCCCCCTCCCAAATTTAGCAGCTTAAATCAATAATCATTTATTATCTCACAGTTTTGGGGAGTCAGGGATTCAGGAGCAGCTTAGCTGGATGATTCTAGTTCCAGGTCTCTCATGAGGCTACAGTCATCTGAAGACTAGACTGAGGCCAAAGATCCTCTTCCAAGATGTTCCCTCATCTGGCTCTTGGCAGAAGGCCTCAGTTCCTTGCCATGTGAGCCTCTCCCTGAGCTGCTTGGCTGTCCTCATCACATGGTATCTAGAGATCCAGGAAAGAGCAAGGATGCATCCGTAGTGTCTTTTATAACCTCCTCTTGGATGTCACACACCTTTACTTTTGACAGTCTATTTGTTTTGATTTGTATCAAATAATTTGTGGACATATTTTTCCAGCTTTATTCAGATAAAATTGACAAATAACATTGTATATGTTTAAAGTGTACAACATGGTGATTTCATGTATGTAAATGTTGTGAAATGATCACTACTTTAAGGTGAGTTAACATATCCATGACCTCAGTCATTTACACACACATGCTGAGAACATTTAAGGCCTGCTCTCTTAGCCACTGTCAAATATATAAGACAGTATTATTAAATACAGTCACCATGCTGTATAATAGCTCCCCAGAAGTTATTCATCTCATACTGAAAGTATATCTTTGGCCAACATCTCACCATCTCCCCAACCCCCTACCTCCTCATAACTACAAATCTACCATGTTTTTCTATGAGTTTGATGTTTTTAGAATTGTGGGCATTTTTAAAACAGCTCCAAAGAGATGGGTTAAATCCTGTCTACGGAAGATGTAAAGGTCAAGGCCGCAAGGGATAGCCCAGCAAGGTCTACTGAGATGTGGAAAGAAAGTGTTTACTTTATAATTATTGAATTATCATCAACCGGCATCTCCAGATCAGAGTTGGAATCTGTTTGACTTTATTAACAGTCTAATCTCTTTAAACTGATTTAGGAAACTCCTTGTAATGGGCAGGAGACTCAAGTCCTTGAGACTCAAGTCCTTCCTTTCCCGTTCTGTGGCAGCATCCCCCTTTGTCTTTTAAAACCCCACCTGGTCAGAACATGCTCTCAGGAAAATAACATGTAGCAGCCATTTTTGGCTTCCTATAAATTTAAATCACTATCTCCCCAGTGTGTATTTAAATTTTAAGCACGTGATAGTTAAACAGGTGGCTTTTCCCCCATTAAAGAGATGCCACTTAGAGGGACTGTGATAGCTAGAAGTGTTTCTGAAGAAGGGATGGGGTGCTTGTGGGCCCTGGAAATATCCCACAGTCTTTGGGGTTCTAGGCCCTCACATGATAAGATGGACCTTGCTTATTTCCATGAGTGCCTTTATACTGCTGTGTATGGACCGTACACTGGAGACTTTTCTTCAGTAATTCAGTGCCAAATATCAGTTCACAAAGCTTTTCTATTGCATTTACTACCCAGGGATGGTGTTCACTGAGTAAAAGTAATCAATTTAAGAGAAAAAAGTTTCGTTCTCCCAACTCTACATCGTATGACCCCAAACAATAACTTAACATTTCCCCCTTCAGAGTTATTTCTGTTTCCCAATTGTAAAGGATTGCCTGTTGTATCTCATACTTAAGTAAGAATGTGTAAGATTTTTATTCTTTAGCTTTTATTTGCAGAATCAGTGAAGCAGTAGGTGTTATTTGGAACAGGTTCAGATGTGTCTTTAGAAACAGAGCTCAGATTTTAAGACCTAGTTTTAGCTTAATCCATGCTAGAATGATTGACATATCTTTTGAAACATTCACTTATGTATTATATATAAGACTGAAGATTATATTTTCTAGTGTATTTAAATAGGAATGTAATTTTTTAACCAACAAGTTCTTTTTTTTCCCATAACTAATCTTCTCAATAATGTCTTTCAGGAGCCAAATTTAGAAAGTATGTGGGCCATTCTGCACATGTTACAAATGTCCGCTGGTCTCATGACTTTCAGTGGGTATTAAGCACAGGAGGGGCTGACCACTCAGTTTTCCAGTGGAGATTTATTCCAGAAGGTGTCAGCAATGGCCTGCTGGAAACCGCACCCCAGGGTAAAACCAGTAATAATGTTTCAACATCTGTTTTTTTTTTTTTTTCAATAAAAATTTCATGTAATGGCCTGACATCTCTTCTGAAGATAAAGAGTTAAACCATTTTGAAAAATTCATTCCTACCATAAATTTAAAAATTAAAAAAAAAACAAAAAAACACAGAAAAACGTTTTGAGATATGGGTCAATCGAATGTGGGTCAATTGGATAATTTCCTTCAAAGAATTTTGCTTATACTAAATGAAAGCTGAAGGTCTAAAGTTTACATGAAGAATTAACTTTTGAAAATAATACTCCACATACATTTCAGTCTCCTTAGGACAATTCTGATGGATGGTGGGGCTGCTGGGTCAGGTGACAAAGTAACATTTGGAATAGGAGTCGCCTTCCTAATAGGGATCAAAGAATGATCCACAGTCAGGATCAGCTGTGTTCCAGGTCAATGGATATGTTGGTCCTTTAATTTATTGTACTTTCAGTAGTAATGACCATGTACTATGTGAGGGAATGGTTTTTATTGGGAGGGATTCTGCAGCAGTTTTGACCATGACACTTACCAGCACCTGGTGGTCATGTTAACAGGCTAAAGAGGATTTTTACTGAATAAGTGGTTCAATTTCCTTCTGACCCAGCTTCCTCCGTGGTAAAACCTTCCCGTCTCCCCTCTCCCCTTTTCTCTCTTTCAAAGCAAGATTTAAAACCCAAAGATCCATTATCTAATACAAGTGTGGAAATGGCGGGGGGAGTTACACTAGTCTGTTAATACTCCTAAAAAGAGGGTGAGAGGTATGCCAAACTTAACCAAAAGATGAAAGAAAAAAGATGTTTTAAGAATCTGCAGCAAATGAAAATTATGGTGTATGGTGTATTTTTATTGAACTCAGTAGGATAGAAGAAAGAAAATATTTTTAAACTTTTTAGCCATTAAGAGTCTCAGAATTTCTGCTTGTTTCTTGTGGGGGTATTTCTGCAGACGGTGGTACTGATTCCTACAGTGAAGAATCTGATTCGGATTTATCTGACGTGCCAGAGTTGGACTCTGATATTGAGCAAGAAACTCAAATCAATTATGATCGCCAGGTCAGTAAACAGGAAGCCTTATGACAAATACCTTATAACCCCAAATCTCGATATCATTCAAATCAGACACTGTACTAAGATTGGTTAGTCCTTCGGCAAAAGAAAATAAAAGAATTAGTAAAATTGCCTGCTTCTTATCTTTAAATACAGATTTGAAATAAGGCTTTTACTGATTATGTCAGCAAAAAAATTTTAAGGAGAAGGTAGTAGCAAATTTTAAACCAGAACCCACGACAATTTGGGTTTTCTGCTTTCCTAGCAGCTAAAAAATTTTAAATATCTATTACAGAAAAATGTGCAAGTAAGTTACATGATTTTTCATTTTTCTCAGCAGATCATTAAAACATGCATTTTCTTTATAGAACAGGAGACCCTGGAGGCATGGTAGTTTGCAAATGAGTGATGGTGTCTCTCTTAACTTATGGAGACTATTATCCATTTAATTAAAGTAAAAGCCCAAATACGAAGTGTATTATCTGTCCAGTCAGAAATCATCTTTGGTAAAAAAGTTGGACAATTACAACTAATTGAGTACTGTTTTTTTTAAATAGATATTTAATTTTAGTGCTAAACTGTGTTTTAAAATGCATAATCCTTCACTGGAATCTGGACACGTATCGCCTTCTTAATGGTAATAACTCTAGAGGTTCTATTTTCTTCCTTGTCATTTAACAGAGCTATGTGAAGCAGATTCCATAAATGAACATAGAGTGAATAAGATTTCAAATTTCAGACATAGCAACTGTCAGTGTTGCCCACGGAAACTTACTGTAGGCCTATGACAGCTGCCATGTATCAAGTATCTCTGTGGGGCCACGTCCTGTGCTTTACGTACACCAAATCCAACCCCACAGTAACCCCTGAAAGGTTAAGTACTTTGCCCGCATCCATATTGCCTGTAGTGTTAGAATAAAAAAGTGGATCTGGTCTTCTCTGTAGATGCACGTTCTATGTGCTACTTAGCTTTGCCTCTACATAAGCTCTGAATGTATGACTTCAGATGATGCCTTTTTTTCCAGCCCGTAATTGTCACTCACTGCTTTCAATGTTTGAAAAATTAGATTAGTACAAAAGTAGTCCAATCGATGGACGTGAGTCTGGGTGAACTCTGGGAGTTGGTGATGGACAGAGAGGCCTGGCATGCTGCAATTCATGGGGTCGCAAAGAATCAGACACGACTGAGCAACTGAACTGAACTGAGTCCAACTGATGTCTTGGGTCAACTTCAAGAATAAATCAGTTTGACTGTGTATTGATGCAATATATTATGCTATAGATAAAGATTTGAAAGGAAATGATTAATATGGAAATATGAAAATATTAAACAATATTATACCCTAATATCAAGGTGAAATGGAATGAACAATGAAAGGGGAAAGCAAAATGAACATACAATTTAAAGAAAAAAGAAAGACAAAAGCAATTTTTTTAGTTGAGATGTTTATATTTAATAAAATGGTACTCATAAAAGAATGAAAAGGAATGACTTGATTGAAATTCATGCCTAAGATTTATATATTCTCCCTGACATCTTACTTTCTAAAGTTTTCACCTGTGTTATTTTATTCATGTTGTCTGAATTTGATTCCTGAGTTATTCCTGAGCTGGATGTCTGTTCTACAGATGGGACTTTGAGGCCCACAGAAGTTAGGAGACTTGTTCAAATAAGCAGTAGCAACGCCGAGACTAGAATTCAGTTCTCTAAAGTAGTTGATAAGCTGATGAAAGCATCTGAATTCAGATGAATAATTATCATTAGACTTTAAAAGCTTTGTTCATTGCATCTGTAATACACAAGGCAGAAGTGAGATATCTCTTGACTTCCTTTTTTTCAGAACAATTTTTGGTCAAACCCTAAATAAGAGCTTTATTATAATATTTTCATGATTTTTTGTACTGTAGTTTGATTGAATTAAATTTCATTTAAATATATCAAATTTTTATCTCTTGATAGTAGGGCATAAGTACATTGTAGAAAAAAGATGGATTTTTATCCACATTTAAATTATAGGGAATGTTATCCCAGTCAACAGCATATTTTAGGTCCTAGATTAGTCCAAGAGCTTTACTCTATATCCAAGTCTGATCTGGAAGGTTCATGGGGTCATGAAAGAAGGATAATTCCCAAGAGTGATCACCATGATTTGCAAGGCCACATTTTACATGTCTGAATAATCAAGAGATTTCCTGCCTAGAAGAAATTATAACAAAATATTTAAATTATATTTTATTGATAATTTTATTTAATAATTTCCTTTCCTATTTATCTGAAGTAACTATATTATCTGGATATAAATTAAGAAACATAATAGCAGAATTTTTCAAAAAAATTCTTTTAAATCCCAGTGATTTAAAAGATACTTCAGCTTAGCTTTGTTCATTCAGTTCAGTAGCTCAGTCATGTCCAACTCTTTGCGACCCCATGAACTGCAGCATACCAGGCCTCCCTGTCCATCACCAACTCCCAGAGTTTACCCAAACTCATGTCCATCGAGTCAGTGATGCCATCCAACCATCTCATCCTCTGTCGTCCCCTTCTCCTCCTGCCCTCAATCTTTCCCAGTATCGGGATCTTTTCAACTGAGTCAGCTCTTTGCATCAGGTGGCCAAAGTATTGGAGTTTCAGTTTCAACATCAGTCCTTCCAATGAGCACCCAGGACTGATCTCCTTCAAAATGGACTGATTGGATCTCCTTGTAGTCCAAGGGACTCTCAAGATTCTTCTTCAGCACCACAGTTCAAAAGCATCAATTCTTCTGTGCTCAGTTTTCTTTATAGTCCAACTCTCACATCTATACATGACTACTGGAAAAACCATAGCCTTGACTAGACGGACCTTTGCTGATAAAATAATGTCTCTGCTTTTTAATATGCTGTCTAGGTTGGTCATAACTTTCCTTCCAAGGGGCAAGCAAGTCTTTTAATTTCAT
The DNA here is from genome assembly GCF_000754665.1 of Bison bison bison. Classification (NCBI taxonomy): domain Eukaryota; kingdom Metazoa; phylum Chordata; class Mammalia; order Artiodactyla; family Bovidae; genus Bison; species Bison bison. The sequence continues at coordinate 1,450,488 of NW_011494738.1, read as the reverse complement.
GGCTGCAGTCACCATCTGCAGTGATTTTGGAGCCCCAAAAAATAAAATCAGCCACTGTTTCCACTGTTTCCCCATCTATTTGCCATGAAGTGGTGGGACCAGATGCCATGATCTTAGTTTTCTGAATGTTGAGCTTTAAGCCAACTTTTTCACTCTCCTCTTTCACTTTCATCAAGAGGCTCTTTAGTTCTTCTTCACTTTCTGCCATAAGGGTGGTGTCATTGGCATATCTGAGGTTATTGATATTTCTCTTAGCAATCTTGATTCCAGCTTGTGCTTCATCCAGCCCAGCATTTCTCATGATGTACTCTGCATAGAAGTTAAATAAGCAGGGTGACAATATATAGCCTTGACGTACTCCTTTTCCTATTTGGAATCATTCTGTTGTTCCATGTCCAGTTCTAACTAGAAGAAGTAAAATTCAGTCTTATGTTCTCAATTTCATTTGTCTTTTCAAAGAACCTACTCTTAGTTTTATTAATCTTTTCTACAGTTTTCCTATTCTCTATTTCATTTATTTCTGTGCTAATCTCTTTTATTTCCTTTCTTCTAACATTGGACTTCGTGTCCAAACTAAGTCCAAACTTTTTTCTAGCTCCTTGATGTTTAATACTAAGTTCTTTATCTGAAATGTATCTTTTTTCTTAATGGATATGTTTATTAGCTACAAATGTTCCCCTTAGATATGCTTTTGCTGTATCCTATAAGTTCTGGTATGTTGTGTTTCCATTTTCATTTCTGTCAGATTTTAAAAAATTTCCTTTTTAATTTCTTCTTTGATCCATTAGTTGTTCAGAAGTGTGTTAATTCCTACTTATTTGTGACTTTCTCAGCTTTCTTCCTGTTACTTATTTCTCAGTTCAGTTCAGTAGTTTAGTTGTGCCTGACTCTTTGCGACCCCATGGACTGCAGCACACCAGACTTCCCTGTCCATCACCTACTCCCAGAGCTTATTCAAACTCATGTCCATCAAGTCAGTGATACCATCCAACCATCTCATCCTCTGTCGTCCCCTTCTCCTCCTGCCTTCAATCTTTCCCAGCATCAGGGTCTTTTCCGATAAGTCAGTTCTTCACATCAGGTGGCCAAAGTATTGGAGCTCCAACTTCAGCATAAGTCCTTCCAGTGAATATTCAGGACTGATTTCCTTTAGGATTGACTGGTTTGATTTCCTTGCAACCCAAAGGACTCTCAAGAGTCTTCTCCAACACCACAGTTCAAAAGCATCAATTCTTCTGTGCTCAGCTTTCTTTACGGTTCAACTCTCACGTCCATACATGGACTACTGCAGAAACCATAGCTTTGACTAGATGGACTTCTGTCAACAGAGTAATGTCTCTGCTTGTTTAATATGCTGTCTAGGTTGGCCATAGCTTTTCTTCCAAGGAGCAAGCGTCTTTTAATTTCATGGCTGCAGTCACCATCTACAGTGATTTTGAAGCCCAGAAAATAAAGTCTGTCACTGTTTCCATTGTTTCCCCATCTATTTGCCATGAAGTGATGGGACCGGATGCTGTGATTTTAGTTTTTTGAATGTTGAGTCTTAAGCCAGCTTTTTCAATCTCCTCTTTCACTTTCATCAAGAGGTTCTTTACTTCCTCTTTACTTTCTGCCATAAGGGTGGTGTCATCTGCCTATCTGAGATTATTGATATTTCTCCCAGCAATCTTGATTCCAGCTTGTGCTTCAACCAGCCCAGCATTTCGCATAATGTACTCTGCATATAAGTTAAATAAGCAGGGTGACAATATACAGCCTTCACATACTCCTTTCCCAATTTAGAACCAGTCTGTTGTTCCATGTCCAGTTCTAACTGTTGCTTCTTGACCCGCATACAGATTTCTCAAGAGGCAGGTCAGTGGTCTGGTATTCCCATCTCTTTAAGAATTTTCTACAATTTGTTGTGATCCACGCAGTCAAAGGCTTTAGCATAGTCAGTAAAGCAGAAGTATGTGTTTTTCTGGAACTCTCTTGCTTTTTCTATGATCCAACGGATGTTGGCAATTTGATTTCTGGTTCCTCTGCCTTTTCTAAGTCCAACTTGAGCATCTGGAAATTCTCAGTTCATGTACTGTTGAAGCCTAGCTTGGAGAATTTTGAGCATTACTTTGCTAGTGTGTGAGATGAGTGCAATTGTGAAATAGTTTGAACATTCTTTGGCATTGCCTTTCTTTGGGATTGGAATGAAAACGGACCTTATCCAGTTCACTGCTGAGTTTTCCAAATTTGCTGGTATATTGAGTGCGGCACTTTCACAGCATCATCTTTTAGGATTTGATATAGCTCAGCTGGAATGCCATCACCTCCACTAGCTTTGTTTGTAGTGATGCTTCCTAAGGCTCACTTGACTTCACACTCCAGGATGTCTAGCTCTAGGTGAGTGATCACACCATCGTGGTTATCTGGCTTATTAAGATCTTTTTTGTATAGTTCTTCTTTGTATTCTTGCCACCTCTTCTTAATATCTTCTGCTTCTTTTAGGTCCATACTTATTTCTGGTTTCATACAATAGTGGTCAGAAAAAGATACTTGATATAATTTCAGTCTTTTTAAATTTATTGAGCCTTGTTTTGTGGTCTAACATTATCTGTCCTAGAAAATGTTCCTTGTGCACTTGAGAAGAACATGTATTTTGCTGCTGATAAGTGAGATGTTTCATATTTGTTAGAATATTTGGTCTGTTGTTGTTTAGTTGCCAAGTCACGTCCGACTCTTTGCAACCCCACAGACTGCAGCGCGCCAGGCCTCCCTGTCCCCCACCATCTCCCAGAGTTTGCCTAAGTTCATGTACATTGCATCAGTGATGCCATTTAACCATCTCATCTTCTGTCATCCTCTTCTCCTTCTGCCTTCAGTCTTTCTCAGCATCAGGATCTTTTCTAGTGAGTTGGCTCTTCACATCAGGTGGCCAAAGTTTTGATGCTTCAGCTTCAGCATCAGTCCTTCCAATGAATATTCAGGGTTGATTTCCTTTAAGATTGAGTTGTTTGATCTCCTTGCTGTCCAAGGGACTCTCAAGAGTCTTCTCCAGCACCAGAGTTTGAAAGTATCTCTTCTTTTAGCCTGTGGTATTGTTCAAATCTGTTTCATTATTGATTCTCTGGATATTCAATCCGGTTGTTGAGAGTGGGATTTTATGGTTCCCAACTATTATTGTATTGATATTTATTTCTTCTTTTAGTTGTTAATATATGCTTTGCAGAGTTAGATGGTGTCAGTTGCATAAATATTTACCATTGTTAAATCTTCTCAATAAGTTGGCCCCTTTACCATTATATAATGCCCTTCTTTTTCTCTTGTGACCACTTTTAATTTCTAATGTTTTCAAAAACTTGATTTCCTGCAATTAAAGATTTCCTGAGAATGCCAAGATATTTATGTATTTGAAACCTGAAGAGTCTCTCACTAAGTGCTTCTGTTACCCGTGAAGGTTTACAAAGAAGATCTACCTCAGCTAAAGCAACAAAGTAAAGAGAAAAACCACGCAGTGCCCTTCCTCAAACGAGAAAAGGCTCCTGAGGACAGCCTGAAACTGCAGTTCATACACGGGTGGGTGACTGTCACCATCCCTATCAGCTTGTCATCCTTCTCAGTGCTGCCCTCTTCAGGCCGGCTCTCCCCTCCACCTTGCGCTGACTTGTGCTTAACATTTTAACCATGACTCCCCGTCCAGTTTTCTCAGTGTTCTGTGTCCATCTCAGTGTGCGTGTCTAGATTTTTCATGCTTCATGTCCTTTCGTGATACATGTGTTACTGTCACTCCTTGTTATTTCATTTCGTTCTCTCCATCTCTGCTTCCTTCATTCCATAACTCCTGCTTCCTTCATTCAGCTTGGCTTTCCCAGGACAACCTTTCTCTGAAACACTTTTGATCCTAAATTATTTAATAATTTTGAATTTTGAAAATCATGTGCAACTTTCCACACTTTAAGTTGACATCGAAGATTATTTCAACCTAAGCTTAAATGCTTGTAAAAAGAGTATGATATCTAGTATTTTATAAATACTCACAGTATTTATGGCTCACATTATAAATGGCTCCAATGGAACCTAAATGCCATAGACATTTGATTTCCATCATTATCAGTTTAAAAAATACATGAACCCGTATTTCTGTTCTACTTCTCCCACAGAATTTTACCCTAATGTATTATTTTTATGCTGGTAAGTCTTTTATTGATCACCCTGTCTTAACTTCAACAAGGAAAAAACATACCTATCAGTTCAAATTAAATTTAATTTCCTGTGACCATAACTCTCTAACTCTATGCTCTCCAATACAGTATCTACTTGTAGCCAGTGAACACATGAAATGTGACCTCTCCGAATTAAGATGTGCTGTATATAGAAAATGGACACCAGATTTTGAAGACTTAATGTAAAAAATGTATACACATCATTAAAATATTTTATATTGATTACAGGTGGACATGATAATATTTTAGACATATTGGGTTAAATATTCTTAAGATAAATTTCATGTTTCTTTTCATTTTATAATGTGACAATTATAACTTTTTAAATTACCTATGTGATTTACATAATATTTTTATTGGACAGTGCTGCTCTTAGCATTAACACATTTTTTTCTGGATTTAATTATCGTTATAACTATTAATATTAATAATAAATAGCTGGCCAAATCAACATAAAGATAGTATAAATTCTGATAAACAGTTATTAAAAATTTTATTGGAAAGAATATTTATTAAGATAGAATTTTTTCAATGAGTTCAGACATATGTGCATATATATTTCTTATTGCTAAATGGTAATACAGTTTAGCATTTTATCTATTCCAACTTTGCACTTTTTAATGTAAGCACTAAGAAAACTTATTCGTATCTACTTATTTAAGTATATGAGAATAGAGGCAGTTTTATCACAGCAATGGTAATCAATTCTTTAAATTCCTCTTGAGTTACAGGCCAAAAATATAGATTGTAATTTTGATCTATCACGCAAAAATGTAATTTAATGATCCATCAGCTGACAATTCAGTTAAATCACTTTTCAATTTTGTTAAAAGCAAAAAATTGTTTTGGTGTCCCTGGAAGGTTCGACATTCGAAGGTAGCACACCATAGTGAGATTCCAGATGAGTGAGAGGACTGACTTCCTAAACTGGGAGGAAGGCAGTTAGGAAACGGGAAGTGGGAAGAGAAAACCCACCCCTCATCACAGGTGTGTTCTCAGACTGGTCAGTTTTAAGAGAAAGCACATATGGTAGCCGAGGTTATGGAAGCAAATTCTGTTAAAATTACCAATGTCCATTTGCCCCTTTGAAAGTCATCACTTGACTTCAGAGATCCTCATTCCCTCATTGAAGATCGCTGTCACAGGCAACTGTGGAGACACCAGGGTTCTGCTTGTCCGTGTGCTTGTTAGCGTGTTGACTTTATCTTCTCACAACTTCTGCTGTGTACATTCACTGCTTATGTGCGTTTCTGGGACCTGTGCTTCAGTTACAGAGGCTACGATTGTAGAAACAATCTGTTCTACACACAAGCTGGAGAAGTGGTCTATCACATTGCTGCAGTTGCTGTCGTGTATAACAGGCAGCAGCACTCGCAGAGGCTGTACCTGGGGCACGACGATGACATTCTCAGCCTGACCATTCATCCAGTGAAGGACTACGTGGCCACTGGGCAGGTATATATCTCCCCTGTAAGATGCGGATTTAGCTGAAGAGAGAGGATTTAGTTTCGAACTCAGTTTACACATAAGAAACTCAAGAAACACTTGGTAGAAATAAACCTGAGGTAGGAAGTTGAAGGTGCAGTGAATGCTGCATCATTTCATAATGGTGGGAAAAATCAACCCATACATACCGGGGTTCCATCCCTGGGTTGGGAAGGTCCCCTGGAGAAGGACGTGGCAACCCACGCCGGTCTTCTTGCCTAGAGAGTCCCATGGACAGAGGAGCCTGGCAGGCTATTGTCCATAGGGTTGCAAAGAGTCGGACGTGACTGAAGCGACTTAGCACAGCACAGGAAGTTGAAGGTGCAGTGAATACAGGATCATTTCATGATGGTGGGAAAATCAACCAATACATACCAGAACTTTTGGGAAGCCTTTGAGGGATTCTTATTCTGACATGATGAAATCTGTGAACAGGATTAGGTGAAACTAAAATAATATAAGTTCCATGAAGTCTTACTATATTTACCTCCTTACTCTGAACTCAGTATATCCTAGGTACTCAAAACTGTTTACTGAATAAACCATATTTTAATACCAGTGTAACATCTAGTGTATAGTTATTGTCATAGAACTTAAAGTTGTATTAATTTGGGCTCATTCATTATTTTAGCCTTCAAAAAACTAAATTTTATCTGAACCATCTTGGAATGCCTAAACTTTGGATTGAGTCTATAAGTGAAAAGCTGCTCAAAACAGAGCTCTGTGTTCAATTCAGCAAACAAAGAATCTGTTAAACTCAGATCTTGCTGGTAAAGCAGTAGTATTGTCAACAGTATTTTCAGTATTGTGCTCTTTTCTACCAGTGTTTAAGTTGCATTTTTATTTGGTTTTATCATGAGCTTTTAACTGTAGGAAATACTTCACCTGATCCTCAACATCAGAGTGGCAAATTCCAAGAAAAACTACTGGTATGAAGAGACCTGGGTTTGATTCCTGGGTTGGGAAGATCTCCCAGAGAAGGACGGCTACCCACTCTAGTATTCTGACCTGGAGAATTCCATGGACTATATAGTCCATGGGGTCGCAAAGAGTCAGAGACAACTGACTGACTTCCCCTTTCCCTTTCACTTTTATGAGGCTGAAAGATTAACATGAGACAACAAACTATTTCTGAGACTTGACAGGAGGTAGAAGTCTTTGAACAGGCTTTATAGCCTGATGTTCATAGCCATGGATGAAACTGAGATATGTAGAGAGTCAGCCCCCAGAAATGTGCATTTGGTGGGGAAAGAGTTCATAGCTCTTATATTATTTGTAAAAGGATTACAATCCCCCAGAAGGAAAGAGCCATTAAGTTAAACATGATTTGCTCCTCTTCCAACTGTAAATTAGATCATCTATTCTGTCTTAGCTGACATTAAATTTTATAAGTAATTGATCACTGCTTTGCCTTTTCACTCTTTCCTGCCCCCTGCCCCTTTTTTGTCTTTCTTAGAAACAGATGATGCCTGATTCATGGGTATTTAACATCCTTCCTTTGAAAGAAAAACCAGAGATTGGTTCTTTACCTAAATCCCTGAGGATCCACCATACTTTACACTGTAATTGGTGGGAAGCAGACCAGTATGCCAGTACCCTCTCCTGGGGTAATTGGGCCTCCACAGGCCAGTGTGAGAGTTGGGTGGAGTCTGCTGAGTTACATGCATGACTTCATGTCCCATTTTTCCTTTTAGAGTCATCATACCCAACAAGGATTTTTTTTCCCCTGTGTATTATAAGTGTGGCAGCTTCCCTTGTAGCTCAGTCGGTAAAGAATCTGCCTGCAATACAGGGGACCCAGGTTCGATTCCTTGGTTGGGAAGATCCCCTGGAGAAGGAAATGGCAACCCACTTCAGTATTCTTGCCTGGAGAATCCCATGGACAGAGGAACCTGGAGGGCTATAGTCCATGGGGTTGCAAGAATCGGACACAACTTAGCGACTAAACCACCACCACCATTATAAGTGAGGAAAAGCAATTTAGTGGTACAGTTCTATCTGTTATTGGGAATTGGTGTGATAGAAGCTTGTGTCCCCTTGAGGAGTAGCCACTTAATGACAGAGTTAAGCCTTGAAACTTTCACTTCCCAGGGGTAAAAGTAGGGCCAGGCCTCCTTGAGATGGGTAGGTAATCGGGGCAAGTAAAAGAGCTCTTAGGATAGACAGTGTCATGAAAACGAACAGCTGTGTTTTTTGATTAAGGAGTGGAATCATGTAGAGTTGAGAAGGAGGGAAGGGAAGGATAGAACTGACAGAACAAAGCCCAGAAGACATTCAAACTAGAGTCTTAAATGTCCCTTAACTGGGAGCCATACACCAGATCAGGCTCTGCTAGGACCCATCAAGACATTTAGACTCTTGGTTCCTCAGCTTCCTCTTCTGAGAAGCAGTGGAGTCGGACCAGAATATTTTCCAGAGTCTTCCTGCTCTCCGCATATGTGGGGTTTGATTTCTGAGCAGCACTTGACTGTAAGGAACAAAATCACTTTTATTATAATTTATAAGTTGTTAATAACACTCATCCTTTTAAGGTTGGAAGAGATGCAGCTATTCATGTCTGGGACACGCAGACTCTAAAATGTTTGTCACTGTTGAAAGGACAACATCAGAGAGGGGTGTGTGCCCTCGATTTCTCAGGTAAGCACCCGTTTGCCGCCAGAGTCACTGACAGATTGATGGGAAGCAGACCAGTATGCCAGTACCACATTTACTTTGGGTTTTTTGAATCCTTTTATTTGGTTTAGTCCTGCTTGTAAGGAGTGAGCCCTTTGTGTGTCAGCTGCCCAGTCTTAGACTGGAAATCGGGTATGTGAATATCTCACTAAAAACGTGGCCTGTAGACCACGTCTCCTTTCCTCCTCTTCATTTCCTGTCTCCTGAGTCATTACCCAGAGCTCACCCTGTGTTCTGCATTTGCTTGAGAGATTTGAAATCCAGAGCAGCTGTTGCCACTGAAAGCTGTCGTTGCAAATGTCTGGCAGTGACTCAGAGCATCAATTTCATCTCTTTAAATAAATGGAAAGACAGCACTTGTGATTTAAAATATAAAGGACTAGAGGGAGGGCTGCAAATTCTCTGCAAAAGGCCACTTTACAACACTGGTGTTTTGAAAGTCAAATTTCATATTGAAAAAATAGAACTGATGTTTCCATCTGTTTAACTTAAAATTTGAACACAGTGATGTTAATATACTAACCGATGAATAAAATTTTCTTCAGAGTAAAGCCATTTCTTTATGCTGGAATTGAAAAATGGGGGTTAAAACACAAAAGGTGTAAATTTTACCTAGAAATTTTTAGTAGTCCCAATTGTACATATTAGATCTGGAGGGAAAATTTCTAACTTTCTACAGAAAACTGATTCTGTAATTTCTTTTTTTATAAACTCCACTCAAATGTGTACAATATGTATAATATTGGTTGTTAAATTCCATTTTACAACTCCAGTCTCTCTCTTATATGCCTCCCTCTCTACTTTGCTCCCTCAAGCTGAACTTCTCTCATCTGTGCCATGGTGGTTATGCTGGTCTCTTCCCATTCCCACTTCCTCCAGCTCATCCTGCCCCCTTCTGGAATCCTGTGGAAGTGCAGTAACATGTCGCTCCTTGGACTCTGGCTGACTGACTCTAGGCTGAGCCCTTATTGAACTTTCATGGCCTTCCATGATCTGGCCTTGGTCTTCACTTGCAGTGTTTTCATCCACCAATCCAATCATGCTCCTTTACGTCTACCTATCTGGAGAGCCTACATGTACTCCTGCCCTTCTTTTTGCCTGTGTTCCATTTTCATGTGTCTTGTTTAACCATCCTTTAAGACCAAGCTGAAAGTTTTATACTCCAGCCTTCCAGGGAGAAATGCCCTGTCCCTCTGCACTGCTTAACCCATTTGTTGTTATTGCTCTTTGGGTACCTGTTAGAGTCCATGGGGTACTGTAGTTATTTGTGTTAGCATCTCCTATGGCCCTCTCTGAATGTAAACTATCTAGCCCATCTCTCTGTTCCCCACTGAGCATGTTATAGTGCTGTGTACACAGGGGCTACTCCAAAAACGCGAATGAATGAAGTTTTGCTTAATGAGCTCTGTCTTGCCTTTCACTACTGCTACTAGAACTTTACATGTAAACCATCTTTGGATGAAAATCACCTTGATTCTCTGACCAGTCACACAGTACAGGTTTGTGGGGATATCATATGCACCTTCCCATATGCCCTAAACTACTATACACGTAGTTTATCCCAGGCCCCTCAGATCGTTGCCTAGGATAGAGAAACCAGATACTCTAAGAAGAGGCTGAGAAGCGGATTCTGTCCCTGCTTCTAATTCTATTTTAGGCAAATTAAGAAATGCTCAGATAAATATTTTCTGCATAAAAAGATATTTCGGTTTTAACAATACACTCTCTATTCACCAGATAACAGTCACTAGGGAAGAACCCATTTATGCAGTAAATGTGTTATTTTTGATTGTGAAAAATCACATTTTTTGTCTCAGAATTTAAATACCATGTTAATTTTATAAATGGCGCCCAAAAAGCTAGGTGATAGTTTGAGAAAGCTCTACAAGTAAGGACTATTGAGGAAGTGTCTATTGCGTTTGATCCATCACCGTGTATGGTTCCATAAAGATGAACTGTGGTTGGTTGATCTTGGTGGTTTCTGTGGCCCTTCTGAAGGTATGAGCTGAGCCTCTTCAGTTTAATTTATATTCATAGTCAGACCTTGTGTTATGATACAGCTTTAGTCTTAAACAGACACCTGCACAGCTTTACATGTAATGAAGATCCAGAGAGTCTGATGGTATGGCTGAGGTCCAGAGCAGGGACCCAGGGCTCCTGGCTCTCAGTCCTGTAAAAAAGTCGCCAGGCCTGGGGCCATTGGGTGGCAGGAGCTGTGCCATCACTCTCCCTGCTCATCCTCCTGCCCCTTCCTGCCCCTGCCCCCCACCAGGGCTGGAGTGAACTTTTAGCAGGAGAGTCACTCAGCGTGATCCCTTACTTCCTCACTCCCTCTAGCCAATGGTCAGGGTTCCAGCCCCCCGCACCCCCATTCTCCAGTGTAGATGTGTCATGGGCACGGTAGTGCATAGAGGCTGCCACATGGGACGACCCCTCCCCTCTGGTGAAAGAGACCCCTATGCTAGAATCGCCTCGAACCAAACACTTGTGTGAACTGCAGCAGGAACAACTACACCTTTCCTTTTGGGTACTTACAGGAAACTGAGGAGTTTAAATCAACATGATGAGAGAGAAGTTTTACAGTTCCCAGTTTAACCATGTAAACAGGGTACCCACATTGGATATTATCTAGCCAGGGGCCTATCTGTGTGCCTCAGTGTACCCCCACACCCACCTATCTCTTAAAAGTCGGCCCATTTGGGGGGATGTTGTGGAGACCTACTGATGATAGAAATTCTCATGGAAATACAAAGCAGGCACATTGTATGACAACTAGACAACAGATAAGCAGTTATCACTAGGAATTTGGATTAATCTATTCTTGCCCCTCTTCCAAAGCAAACAAAAAGAAGACATTTTTAATCAAAAACATTTCCAGCAACATAACCCATACCTGTAAATTGTGTCAACAAGAAGGAATGAATTTATATTGTGTCACTTAACTGAGCAACTCTTTAACCTTGTGGATTTATTATCACTGTCTAGGGAAAATGGTGGAGAAGGCAATGGCACCCCACTCCAGTACTCTTGCCTGGAAAATCCCATGGATGGAGGAGCCTGGTGGGCTGCAGTCCATGGGGTTGCTGAGTCGGACTTTCACTTCTCACTTTCATGCATTGGAGAAGGAAATGGCAACCCACTCCAGTGTTCTTGCCTGGAGAATCCCAGGGACGGGGGAGCCTGGTGGGCTGCTGTCTATGGGGTCGCACAGAGTCGGACATGACTGAAGCGACTTAGCAGCAGCAGCAGCAGGGAAAATGGAGGTCTTTGTTTCTGTGCTTGCAGTCAGGAAAGTGCTTCCACATGAATGGAAAACCGATTAGAAAGAGAAAAGTTTAGCCACATACATATTTTCTACCCTAAATATCATCCTCATATTTTTAAAAACCTTCATTGCATAATAGTAATATCCACAAGGGCACATCTGAGATTGCTTGATTTCATTGTGCTTCAGTTCCAAAAACCTATGCATTTTTTATGAGTCCTGAATATAGGACCAACTTGTAATTGCCTGAATAAAATATTTCTCTTTCTAATTTGCCCTTTGCTGTTGACATTAAGTGCCTCAGAATTATTTCTGGACTATGTCACAAAATATCCATAATTAATACATACTGTGACTAGAAAGGACATTTCCATATGTTTGAAAGTCAGAAACTCCAGCTAAATGGTCAAGGAACAATGGATTTTTCAAAGCTAAAGTCAAGCCTCTGTGAGGGGAAATAAAAACTGGGAAGAAATCCACTTCCCTGGTGACTCAGACAGTAAAGAATCTACCTGCAATGTGGGAGACCTGGGTTCTGTCCCTGGATTGGGAAAATTCCCTGGAGGAGGACATGACAACCCACTCCAATATTCTTGCTGGGAGAATCCCCATGGACAGAGGAGCCTGTCAGGCTACCATCATTGGGGTTGCAAAGGAGCCTGTTGGGCTCCTCAATGGGGTCGCAAAGAGTCGGACACGACTGAGCAACTAAGCAGAGCACAGTTATATTTCAGAACTGTCTGATATGTAGAAATCCCCCACACTTGCAGAATTCAAGAAAAAGTCACCATCCTAAAAGAAAAGGTATGTTTGTTGAGGCATCTCTGGATTTGTTCTGAGGCTTCATTGCTACTAGGTCACAAATTGGGGTAGAAAGGTGGTATAACTGAAGACAAGCTGATGGGGCCTCATAGAAGTTCTAATAAAAAGAAACAAAAAGCAAAAAAAAAACTTACTCTAAGGCCTTTTTCAAAAGATGTAAAAAAATAAATAAAAGACAATCACTTAAAACATGTGAACGTTTGCATTAAGAAGGACATCTAACATAGCTACCCAGGTTACAAAAGAAAATAAAATATAGGACTTACAAATGCAAAAAAAAGATGGGGGGAGACACTGAATATCTGTGCAGTGTTTTTGATTTAAAATTTTATGTAACAGAACATTCCCTCCATACCATCCGTGGAGACACTCCATTTTTATCTCCTAATGTCACCAGTATCATCAAAATTCATTGAAAAACATCTCAGTATGAGGATCATGTTGGAAATGTGATGCAAGTACTATAAGTACGTCTTAAGAGCTTACAATCTAAAAAGGGAACGAGAACTCTTCAATCAAAATCACCAAATACAGAGACATGCTAAAATAGAAACATAGCCAGGCCACACCAAGAGATACTAGGAAAAGTCATGTTGGTTGTTCTGAACAAGAAGTCATCACCAGTCCCTTCTTCCAAATGCATGAAAAGAGACCAGGCACAGTTTAAATCCTGGTAACATTTAAGCATGAGGACATATTCATTATGATTTAGAAGACACATGTGTGTATAGTAGTCACTTCGTGGTGATTTAGGCCTTTAGCAAAGTGTTAATGTCTTCACCTAATACTATAGTCTAGGAGCTTGAAATAGTTTATGTAACTTCCAAATCCTTGCCTCATACTTAGAAGCAGTAGAGGATTGGGAGTGATTTGGTTTGTTAAGCCAGGCTCTTCTTTTTCTTACTTTCCTTTTTCCTCTAGAAAAGGAGCAGACTGCTGTTCCTAGTTGGTTGGGGGATGGTCTCTGGATCAAGTAAGGTCACTCAGGGGTTGGACACGAGTTAACCAGCATTCGGGGAGGGTTACTAGCTATAGCAAATATGAATACAGAAGACCCAGTTAAATTTGAATTTTAGACAAGCAATGCATAATTTCTTCATATAAGTATTCTCATGCAATATATTCATGCAATATAATATTGTAAGGGACATACTTGTACTAAGAAATTATCCATTGCTTATATGAAATCCCAGTTTGACTAGGGCTCCTTTATATTTCCTGGCTACCCTAATTTGACATCTACCCCAGGGCTATCTTTGAAAATACCAGTTGAAATCCCGAGTGGGCTGTGTGAGAAGCCCACTCACATACTCATTTCTTTACCCTGTTAATAATGGTTCCCTGTTGTCAGAGAAGACACCCCACTAAACTGAGGCTTGGTAAACTTGGCCACCATCTCCAGCCTACTCCAAGCTGGGGAGGAGCTGCTGACCCAAGACGTTTCTCCTGTAAATCTAGCTCTGTGAAGGTGGCAGCAAAGGAAAGATTTATTCACTGTACCTTTTCTTTGGTCTTGAAATGAAAAAGCGAATTAACTATTTTGATTTCAAATTCAATTATGTCTCTTATATATTTTTTTTATTTGACAAACAGCCTGTCCAAATCATTGATAGTATTATAAATAATATTTAATACCAAGAGAAAATGTTCATCATATAACAAGTGGAAAAAAATAGTATGTTCACTATAATCCTGGTTTTGTTTTTTCAAAGCACATTTATGTAGGGAAACTTATTGATAAGATATGCATCAAATGTAGGCCTAGAAATTTGGAAAATTCTTAAATCTCCTTTGTATTTTCTCAATGTCCTACAACAAACATATTACATTTGAAATAGGGAAAGTAAGAAGTTAAGACTTTTTAAATTATAAAGTCATTTTTTTGAAGGAATTTTCCAAGTTAAATTTAGTTTCTATAATGCTCTTATCTTGGAGGGTTAAATAGAACCAGTTTTTTAGAGCTCAGAATAGACTAAGAGTCACAAAGTTAAATGACTCTTCCAGTAAATGTCATGAGCTTTATCTGACACAAAATAGACAAGGTTTGGGGGACTTACTTGAGAAGCTCCCCTTAGCCCTGTGTCTGAGACTGGAGTGTTGGATCAGCAATTCAGTTCAGCATCTACTTATTATATATTGAGAAGCTCCGCTATTAGTACTTACGCATTTCATTTAGTGAGATTCCTTTAGTGTATTCTTCTTCTAAGGTCAATTTCTTGTTCCTCTTTACAGTATATAAAATGTTTTGGTTTTTCATTGAAGAAATGAGTCATTTGACATTTATGTTGTTTTCATACAGCTGATGGAAAATGTCTGGTGTCGGTTGGTTTAGACGATTTTCACAGTATTGTGTTTTGGGACTGGAAAAAGGGAGAAAAGATAGCTACCACCAGGTAAGAAGCTGCCCGGGTCTTACAACATCCTGCCGATGATCACACTTCAGTAAATGTTAATAGTTTGCCTTCTCTGGTAAGATTTCATCTTCAAACTCAGATGAAGTTCATATCTTAACACCTAAATGAAAACATATTGTAATATTTCGTGGTGACAGACCTGACTTAGAGGAATTGATGTTTATTTCAGGGAATTGAAGAATTCTGAAATCCTTTCCAGAGAGTTATCCACCACTTTGCTTTTAGTAGTCTATGCATTGTCTGTATCAGAGCTTTTTACCAGCAGTAGAAAAGCCACTTTTCTCAGCCTGTGCCTTGGCCCTTGTTTTTCAACTGTCTTAGCATCTGGTGAAGGAGCATCAATGTCACTGAAGTCAGCAGCATTTGTCATGAAGCTGTGGCATGCGGGAAAGGAGGCCCATCGTGTACATCTGCCACTCGCTTTCAAAGCAGGCAGATTGTTTCACTAATCTCCCTGTCTTATAAATAGACTTTCCAAGACCTACTGCCGTTTACAGACCACCTGTCCTCCCACACCCCAGCCTCCCTCCCTGCTGAATCAGCCCTAAGTCTGAACATTGCTTTCCATTCCTGCTTGCTTTGGGCTTAGCTGTTTGCCTGGCCATGGTCAGAGGTCAAAATAGTTGGCAACTAAGGATGATTTGTTGTCCAAGACATATTATCGGTATATCTCTCTATTGGTTCTTCCCTGTATGAACCAACTTCCTTTTTACCTTGCACCATAAAATCATTTTAAGTTGGTGGCTTTGAACTCCAGTATTCACTTTTTAAATTGATGTTTCCCTCTACAATATTAAATAGGGGGAAAGAGGGGTTTTCACAATTTGATTTGATGAATGAAGATCTATAAATTGCTGGAGAGTCAGAGGAGAAGCAGATGGAATCTTGAGGACTCCAGCTGACCATCTTAGGATAAAAAAGGGAGCTTTTCTGATGACTGCTATTGAGATGGAATTCTTGGCAGCAAATGGCAGCTCATAAATCTGCCTACCCAAGCAGTTTTTCTTTTCATCTCTCTAGTATTCCTCATGGTTTTATCACTCACTGCTGATACTCAGATTTAGCTTCTAATCAGAACTTTGCTTTCCTCTTAGATTAATATACTATATTTTACTTTAATATTTCTGCTAACTACCATTTGTATCATAGTTCATTTCAGGTAAAGCACATGTCTACATTTCAAAAGCCCCAGGAACTCAATTTCCCTACTAGAACACCCTCTGCAAATCTGATTGGCTTACTTGTATGCCAGAAACAGTAATAAAAGTGGAAGAAAGAAATATTAATATTTTAGAAGTATATATTTGATATGTTTGTTAGTGTTACTACTATTTAATTACCACAAAGCAACTTATCATTATGTTAATAATGCCATTTATTTTTGGAATTGCTCCAAAGCCACATGTCACATTCCCTGAAGAGGACCCCTGCAGAATTACCCACAGAGAACAATTTCACAGATGTAACATTCATCCAGTGCTCTTTCCAGGAAGGTGTGTCAAAGATTGTTAAAGTTCTTTGGTTGAATACTAGATTTTTAAGCAATAAATAATATTTATACAATGTTAAAACAATCATAGATATTTATGTAAATAAGTAACCAAACAAAAAAAATTAAAATTCTACTTATGGCCTGAGGATTAGACTGCTTAAAGATACAAACTTTAAACACAGTTTAAACCATGAAAGAAGTGACAAAGAAAAAGGAGTAATACTTCACTGACGGGACCTTACTGACTCCCGGGAGTCATCGTAGCTCCTCCAAGGGTCTCATTTACTCTCAGAGGATGGCTAACTCAGTGATATCCTTCACTCTGCTCTTCTGTGTCTCGGTCATTGCCACCATCACCTAGCCAGGCTCAACAGCAGACCTGCATCCCGCAGGTTGTGGGTTCTGGCAGGCAATATTCCACAGTAGTGCCCATGACCCAGGATATGAGATTCCCCATGAGAGGAGGGGCATAGCTCATGGCTAAGACGGTATCACCTGTGGTGCTGCCTGCTGCCTGAGGCTTACGTATTGCCCCCCTCCAAATAGCCACCCGTCAGTTGTCAGCGTGTTTAAGTGAACCTACATTTTCATCCGCTCATAGAAATCAGACAGGTTCAGACATAGCCCATAAAGATCTTATTACAGATTTTGATGAGACTTGAACCAATCTCTTTGCACACTTTTTTGTTGATCTTTGTTAATTTTCATGAATGACTTCAGTCACCTCCATTACAAATGAATTGTTTAGTCTCTTTCTTTTTCAAGGTTGGTATACAAGTAACCCATTTAACAACCAAGAGCAATCTCTTATGGGCAGTAATGAAATAGCCTGATACCAGTGTCGCTCGGGACACAACAAAAAGACAATTGATCAGGCACTTCCATGTCCCTTTTTTTGGATTTCTATCACACCAGTAACAAGACCAGGGACAATGACTTTTATTAACAAACTTCATCTCAGAAGTTTAAACAGTGGGGACCTTAGGCAAAAGGTACAAATTATCATGGTGTGCATAACAAGAATACTTCAACATTGAAAAGTACTTGTGTTTTTACTTTTAGGGACAAAACACAGGGCCATGTGGAGATGTAAATGTACTTTCAGAGTATGCACTACTGTTTTAACTCTGCTGCTTGATCTGGTTTAAGTCCCTACCCTTACATACATTTAGTGAATGTGATCAAGTCTCCTGAATATGAAAGTGACACCTTTCCTTTTTTTAAGATATGGATCTCTTTTTTAAAATAACATTTATTAATTGTCTTCTGTTTTCAAAATAATACATGATTATAGAAAAGTTAGCACAGAAAATCTCCAAGAAGAAAATGATTCATAATTCTACTACCCAGACATAGCTATGGCTAACATTTTTAGCCTGTATTCTTGGATACATATTCTGTGGGTATTTTTATCTGTTTTATTCATATATGGAATATTATACATATTGCTCTGTAACTTGCTTTTTTTCCCCACTCACCAATATATCATCTCCCTTTCTTCTTCTCATTGTTCCCTGGCTTATTCTTTGTTATTCTGTATCATAAGCTATTTTCAATCTTGGGCTGAGACATAAATCAAGTATTCAGTCTTCCAGTTGTGGGTTACCTGTGCATATGGCCCTACCTGGTAAATTACCTTTGACACAGGCATAGGGACTTGCCCTGTATTAGGGCAGCAGTGCTGACTCTCCTACATTCTTATTCCATCAGTTGTAGGACATGAAACTCTTTCTGTTTTGTTTTTCTTATACACACACACACAGAGTTGTAGGCAACTTCCATACAAATTTAACACATGTCTAAAGGAAAAAAATGACAGAGGTAATTCAGTGAGTGTTCTTTATTTAGGTGTTGACATTGACATGCCATCATCAGTCAGTTTAGAATTTTAGCCACAAGAGAAACAACACTGGGGTTTTTATGACATCAAGAAATTAGATGAAAACTAAAATGTGCAGATATGCAGATGACACCACCTTTATGGCGGAAAGTGAAGAGGAACTGAAGAGCCTTTTGATGAAAGTGAAAGCAGAGAGTGAAAAAGCTGGCTACAAACTCAACATTCAAAAAACGAAGAGCATGGCATCCAGTCTCATCACTTCATGGCAAATAGATGGGGAAACAATGGAAACAGTGACAGACTTTATTTTCTTGGGCTCCAGAATCACTGCAGATGGTGACTGCAGCCATGAAATTAAAAGACGCTTGCTCCTTGGAAGAAAAGCTATAACCAACCTAGACAGCATATTAAAAACCAGAGATATTACTTTGCCGACAAAGGTCTATCTAGTCAAAGCTAAGGTTTTTCCAGTAGTCATATATGGATGTGAGAACTGGACTATAAAGAAAGCTGAGTGCCAAAGAATTGATGCTTTTGAACTGTGGTGTTGGAGAAGACTCTTGAGAGTCCCTTGGACTGCAAGGAGATCAAACCAGTCCATCCTAAAGGAAATCAGTCCTGAATATTCATTGGAAGGACTGATGTTGAAGCTGAAACTCCAGTACTTGGCCACCTGATGCAAAGAGCTGACTCACTGGAAAAGACCCTGATGCTGGGAAAGATTGAAGGCAGGAGGAGAAGGGATGAACAGAGGATGAGATGGTTGGATGGCA
>NW_011494738.1:1419544-1431428 GCF_000754665.1 Bison bison bison | reverse complement strand
GAGAAGGGGACAACAGAGGATGAGATGGTTGGATGGCATCACTGACTCGATGGACTTAGTTTGAGCAAGCTCTGGGAGTTGGTGATGGACAGGGAAGCCTGGCATGCTTCAGTGCATGGGGTCACAAAGAGTTGAATATGACTGAGCAATTGAACTGAACTGAAAATGTGCTCTCCAAAAAGATTTTTCCAACTGTTTAATTGTTTGCCATTGTATAGACACGAGCAAGCAAAGCAATGGTCTTTTATATGTAGGGGATATAATTTGTAATATCTGTGATATCTGTGATATCTCACTTTTCATTTTGGTTTTCTCTAGCATCTTCTCTCTAAAGTTTATGTTAATAATTTATACATTCTTTGTATCAATGTCTATTTAGATATTTTGTCCATTTTTAATTGGGTTATTTGCCTTTTAATTATTGAGTTGTAATTTTTTCTAAAAATATATCCTGGATATCAGATCAGATCAGATCAGTCGCTCAGTCGTGTCTGACTCTTTGCAACCCCATGAATCGCAGCACACCAGGCCTCCCTGTCCATCACCAACTCCCGGAGTTCACTCAGACTCACGTCCATTGAGTCAGTGATGCCATCCAGCCATCTCATCCTCTGTCGTCCCCTTCTCCTCCTGCCCCAGTCCTTCCCAGCATCAGAGTCTTTTCCAATGAGTCAACTCTTCGCATGAGGTGGCCAAAGTACTGGAGTTTCAGCTTTAGCATCATTCCCTCCAAAGGATATCAGTCCCTTATCAAATATATGATTTGCAGATATTTTCTCCTAAGTTCAGTTTTTCAGTCAAGAGCATGAGCACATCTAATCCGTACTTCATGATTGACTCTATCAGAAGCAGCATAATCAGTGGCATGCCAGAGGGCAGGGGCAGTGGGAGCAGTACCTGCCAGGTACAAGCAGTAGTGCTTGTGATATCTGTAGGAATTTTTTTAAGAATAATAAAACCAACTAAAAGTAAGTCTGTTTTATTATTCTCCTGAGCCAGCAATTCTAAACAGTGACAGGGATGGAATTCCTCTTTCTCAGGGCAGATCACCATTCCAGTCTACCCCATGGTACGCCACTGCCCCCATATGTCTGGTTCTCCAACTCTTAGTAATACTCAGCTCTATTGTGGTTTCTAGTAGTATCAGCCTCATCCTCCCATTAGAAAGCTTCCTATCAATGTGTTATCTAATGGTTGGACCTCCGTTTACAACTCTGGGCTAAATTGATTATTTAATTAAGGGTTGAAGATGATAATTTTCTAATTCTATTATTCATTCTTCATACTAGCTAGAATTCTTCTATAAAGAAGCGTTTCCCCCCATGAACCACTTGGTTTCTCTGAAATACACTTCACACAGGAAGTAGTCCTGTAAATATTAGGGTTATTTGTCTGTTGTCTCTAGCTTACAGGTATTTCACTTAGTTTGTCATTTGTCTTTTGAGTTTGCTATGATGTTTTTCATCATGCAAAGGCTTTTATTTTTATGTGGTCAAATTTAGCAATATTGACTGCTTCAAGATTTTGAGACTAAGAAAAGTGTTCCCTGTCCTCAGGTTCGAAGGAAATCACTCATGATTTCTTCTAATCTGCCATCACTCCATCGTTACATTTAGATCTCTAAATCATTTGGAATTTATCCCAGTGTCTGTCTATTTCAAGACACAGATTCAATTTTATCCTTTCTCCTTAGAGCTATCAAGGTATTCCAAATACCATTTTTCTTTTCCCTTTTATATAGACTTTATTTTTCAAAGCTGCTGCTGCTGCTGCTGCTAAGTCGCTTCAGTCGTGTCGGACTCTGTGCGACCCCATAGACGGCAGCCCACCAGGCTCCCCCGTCCCTGGGATTCTCCAGGCAAGAACACTGGAGTGGGTTGCCATTTCCTTCTACAGTGCATGAAAGTGGAAAGTGAAAGTGAAGTCGCTCAGTCGTGTATGACTCTTAGCGACCCCATGGACTGCAGCCTACCAGGCTCCTCTGCCTGTGGGATTTTCCAGCCAAGAGTACTGGAGTGGGGTGCCATTGCCTTAAATCAGGTTTAAGTTAATAGAAAAATTGTACAGATAATAGAGTTCCCATATGTCCACTATTCCAGCCTCCTTCAAATCCACACCTGGCACCAGAGTGGTACATTTGTTATAACAAATGAAGCTACATTGACACATCATTGTCACCCAAAGTCCACAGTCCACATTAGGGTTCACTCTTGGTGTTGCACATTCTGTGAGTCTTGACACATGTGTGATGACTTGTGTCTGCCATTATAGTATCATGCAGAATAGTTTCACTTCCCTAAAAATCCTCTGTGCTCTGGCTGTTCATCCCTTGCTCCTCTTTATCCTGGAAACCATTCATTTTTTTAACTGTCTCCCTAGTTTTGCCTTTTCCAGAAAATCAGTTAGTTGGAATCTTATAACATATAGCCTTTTCAGATTGGCTTCTTTCACTTAGTAGTATCCATTTAAAGTTCCCCCATGTCCCTTCATGGTTTGATAGCTCGTTTCTTTTTATTTTATTTTATTTTTTTTAATTTAAATTTATTTATTTTAATTGGAGGCTAATTACTTTACAATATTGTATTGGTTTTGCCTACATACATCAACATGAATCCACCACACGTGTTCCCCATCCTGAACCCCCCTCCCTCCTCCCTCCCCGTACCATCCCTCTGGGTCATGCCAGTGCACCAGCCCAAACATCCTGTATCCTGCATCAAACCTGGACTGGTGATTAGTTTCTTATATGATATTATATACATTTAAATGCCATTCTCCCAAATCATCCCACCCTCTCCCTCTCCCACAGAGTCCAAAAGACTGTTCTGTACATCAGTGTCTCTTTTGCTGTTTCACATACAGGGTTATTGTTACCATCTTTCTAAATTCCATATATATGTATTAGTATACTGTATTGGTGTTTCTCTTTCTGGCTTACTTCACTCTGTATAATAGGCTCCAGTTTCATCCACCTCATTAGAACTGATTCAAATGTATTCTTTTCAATGGCTGAGTAATACTCCATTGTGTATATGTACCACAGCCTTCTTATCCATTTGTCTGCTGATGGACATCTAGGTTGCTTCCATGTCCTGGCTATTATAAACAGTGCTGCGATGAACATTGGGGTACACATGTCTCTTTCAATTCTGGTTTCCTCGGTGTGTATGCCCAGCATTTCTTTTTAGCAATGAATAATACTCCATTCTCTGAATGTGCCAGTTTTTTTATCCATTCACCTGAAGAACATCTTGGTTGCTTCCAAGTTTTGGCAGTTATGTTTAAAGCTGCCATAAGCATCCATGTGCAGGTTTTTGTGTGGACATAAGTTTCCAACTCCTTTGGATAAATACTAAGGAACATGATTGCTGGATCTTATGGTAAGAATATGTTTCATCTTGTAAGAAACTACCAAAATGTCTTCCAAAGTAACTGTACCATTTTGCATTCCCACCAACAATGATTGAGAATTCCTGTTACTCCACATCCTTGCCAGCATTTAGTAACATACACCATTTATTTTAAGTATTTATTTCAGCCCGCCCCCCACATTGATTTGAGACCTGTCTTTAGTATGTGCTACATTTTAATATTCATTTGGGTCTCTTTCTAGATTTTCTATTTTACCGTTAGCTTGTCAGTCACTTGTGCACCAATACCACACAGTTTTAATCATGGAGGTCTTATAAGTTATTTTAATACCTAGGAAAGCTACTCTTCCCATTTAGCTTTTCTTTTTCAGAGTTTTCTTGGCCATACTGTTGTTTTATTCTTCCATAAGAACTTTAAAATCAGGATGTCTAGCTCCAAATTAAAGACCAGACACTCTTATCTGAAAAGAGCAATAGAATATGAAAAGAGGACTAGCAAATGCTCTTATCTTTTGGAATCAGGTTGAATTCATAAACAAAGCTAGAATTAACATCTTTATGATTGAGTTTTCCAGCTCAAGAACATGGAATGTTTTTCTATATATATTACCAATACGGGTTGCTTTTCCCCTTGTTGTTATACTCATTTATATGTTAGTGCACAGTTCTTATTAAACGTATGCCTTGATATTTTTATTGTTGTTTTAAATATAGTCCTTTCTTCCAATGTATTTTTCAACTGGATAATGTAAATATATATTAAGGTTATTGACTCTGTATTTGATTTTATATACTATAAATTTCCTAAATTATCTTATTTGTAGTTGTTTTTACTTTATTTTCTTTTGGATTTTTTAGACATGGAATTATATCATTTGCAGATAGAAATAGTTTTACCTCTTCCATTCTAGCTCCTGTGTCTTTAATTTGTTAGACTTTGTCTAATTGCATTAGATAATATGTTCAGTATGATGTTAATGGTAGTGGTGACAGTCTTGTTCCTGACTTTATTGGGAATAACATGAAGAATCTGACTTTCATCAGGAATCGCATTAAATAGGAATCTGACTTTCAAGTTCACACATGCACAAGCACACCAAGGAGAAGCTACTGTTCTAGCACATTCTGTTTTTAAAGAAAAGATAGTGGCACGTGACATTGAAGAGACAGTCTGTGTATAGTTGGTCTTGAATGAATCTGTATTTCTCAGTGAGAGTTAGGAACTGCATGGAATTATAAAAGTCTAAGAGAAATTCTACAGCATCCATTAATTCCTACTTTATTGAGTGTTAGTTGAGTACTTTTTAAAGTCATAAGTGACCATTAGATTTTTTGTGAAATACCTTTTTGGCATCATTGAAAATGATAACACAATTTTTCTCACATATTAATATGATGAATTGCACTGTTCGATTCCTTAATAATGAAGCACCCTTGAATTTGGTCATAGTGTACTATTTTGTTAACGTGTTGTTGGAGTCTCTTTGCTAGTATTTTATTTAAGATTTTAAAATCTGTATTCATAAGGGCAATTAGTCATGTTCTTTTTTATCAATAGCTTTTCCTTTAATAATAAATGTTAGGTCCTAATATATCAGAGAAGACCATCACATAGTCCATTAAGATCAGTAAATCCTTAAATTTAATGTGATTACTTTATACTCTGAAACAGAAATTTCCCAGGCACAGTGTAATGCCAGTTTACAGCTGCAGCCTACAGTCAGTCCTCATTTCTATATTTGTCCTTCTGCCTCTTGGGTTATAAACTTAGATTTTGAATGCATAGCATCCTTGAGTGCCTTAAATTAATATGACATCCTTTGTCTTTCCATGAATGTAAGCCAGGGTCTTCAGTTTCTCATGAATACACTTCTAGCTGAAACTCTGTTTAACCCAAAGTTATGCCTTCCACAGCAAGAATATTACATTTGAAGTTTCTCATTAATACCCTTTTACAATATATTCTACAAGATCTCTGTATGCTAAGGATTAAATTCTATAGTGGCAGCATTAATTTTATATTATGGAGACATTCTGATCCATTTTAAATGTTTCATTAATTTGTTTGAAGCATAATTAGTAGACTCTAGTAGCAATGTTAGAGTAAGAAGGGCTCAAATATGCAAAGAAAAGCCAAAGCTCGTTATTTTAATTCACACCCCACCATGTGTATCTTAAATCATCTTCTAGCAGTAATTTACTTGTCCTATTAGATGTGCTTAATGAAAGTGAAACCAAATGCATGCTCTAAATAAAACTCTCTAGAAGTGCTTTCATCAAGACTAGGGTTTTCCCCCTGTTTGTGTCTTACAGAGGACATAAAGATAAGATATTTGTGGTAAAGTGTAATCCACACCATGTTGACAGACTGGTAACAGTTGGGATCAAGCACATCAGATTCTGGCAACAAGCAGGTATTGTTTGGGTTTATCACTTATGTGGTTGAAAGTTTTACTGTAGCTGGGAAAAAAAAAAAAACAACCCACTAGCACTACCTAGCCTCTCTCTGCAATCTAAAATTAAAATATGCCTAAAAGATGTTTGCTCCCAAACAACGTCTGAGCTGTGAAGCTTAGAACACTCTGTGTGATGCTATGCATATTCATCAGTGTCTAGAGAGTTTTGGAAATGTTGTGCTCTGAAAATAGTTATTTTTATATTTCATCATTGTTCTGAAAGCAGTGGTTATGTTGGACTACTGAGCAGGAAATAATCACTTTAGTTGGGTGGACAAAATTTTTAGTATTTTGAGGGTTCTCTTATTATTTTATCACTACATTTAGCACATGAATTAACCCCTGACACACACACACACTGTACACTACACACAGTAAGTGGTCAAAATAAATACTTGTCGTTTATAATGCTGATAATAAGGATGAGTAAATAATAGGACAAAACATGGAAGAATATCTTATTCTTCTAATAAGTCAGACTTTTTTATTAGGATTGTTTCTGAATTCTTAGTTTTGGCTTTGGTATCAATCCCAATCTTTTACTGGACAAAACATAAATAAGCTGCTGCTTCAGTGCTTTCTGCTTTTGAAGAAAAGGTCACTGCGCCCTCCATGTCTGGAGAGTCAGCCTGCACACAGCTGTCTGGAATGAGTTTAGGTTTCTCAGTGCTGGTCAGAAAGCTCAGGGAGATGTGAATATATGAGGAACGAACCTGATGTTCTTCTCCTACACAGTGATTCAGTTTTCTCACCCTGAAGTTGCCATAATAAAAATCAGGGCAAAAGATACACAAAACACTTTTCCATTTTACATTACAGCTGCTGCTGTTTTCATCCTTCGGTCAGCGTTCAGGAAGACTTGCCTGGCTTCCTGGGGCACTTAGTCACTCCTCCCTCTGGCTGGCACAGACCTGCGCTGAGCCTTGCTTAGAGGATTATGTCACATTCTCTCCCCAGCCAGACCTTGAGTTCCTTGAAGGCAGAAACTGTTTCTTTTCACCTTTATAGCCCAATGTCGACCACTATGCCTGCCACAAAGTAGGGATTCAATAAACACTGAATTAATGCGAGAAGGAGAAAACCTTTGATAATGTTTTTGTTCTGATGTTTTCTGCCATTTTTATACACCTTTATGTAGACACATGGGACTTCCCAGTGGTAAAGAATCCACCTGGGATGCAGGAGACACAGGTTTGATCCCTGAGTCAGGATGATACCCTGGAGAAGGAAATGACAACCCCTGCCAGTGTTCTTGCCTGAGAAATCCCATGGACAGTGGAGCCTGATGGGCTATAGTCCATGGGGTCACAAAAAAGTCAGACATGACTTAGCGACTAAACAAAGCAATGTAGACACAGTGGATTTTTCACTGAAGATAGTCATTCTAAATGCTCATAGCAGGTGTCAGTTTTTCAAAAAGTATTAAGTACTCTTGGTCCACTCCAGGTGGGGGCTTCACCTCTAAGAGAGGAATTTTTGGAAGTGTTGGAAAATTGGAAACAATGATGTGTGTTTCTTATGGGCGAATGGAAGATCTGGTGTTCTCAGGAGCAGCTACTGGAGATATTTTTATTTGGAAAGATATTCTCCTACTGAAGACAGTGAAAGCTCATGACGGGCCTGTGTTTGCTATGTATGCATTGGATAAGGTATGGTCTATTTTCCTCATTAGCTTTCTAGAACTTTAAATTAGGCTTAGCACGGTCCACACCAAGAGGATGCCTGTGTGTAAAAACAGTGCTCTCTGAATTGGGATGTAGTTGTCACGGATGGAGGCGAAGCACAAGTGGTATTTAAATTTCTCTTTCGTTTATAATTATTTCTTTATGTGCAGTTTGTCTCTTCTTTTTTCCACACTTATTCTTCCTGGCTGTCTCTCCTAAGAACGCCTTAAGAAGTGCTGAGATAAATGTAGGCACACAGTAGCAAGAGTCTGAGAAATATTTCTATACAGTCTTCCTCCTCAGTGGCATAATAAGCAGAGATCTGGAAGTGACTAGTAGCTGGATTATTGTCCCTCCTATCAATTTGACCTGAAGTTATATTGATAACCAGCTTGTTCCTGTGTAGACAGGCTCAGCTTTAATAAGTGTGTCAGAGTCCTGGCTGTGTTAGTCAGGTTCCTCCAGAGAAACAGAACCAGTAGGATGTAGATATAGACAGAGATATACATGTACAAAAAGGAGACTTATTATAAGGAATTGGTTCGTGTGGTTTTGGAGGCTGAGAAGTCTCACTAAGCCATCTGCAAACTGGAGACCCAGAAAAGCTGATGGAGTAATTGAGTTCAAGTCCAAGGGCCTGAGGACCAGAGAAGCCAATGTTGTAAATCCTAGTCTGCTGGGAAAAGATAAGATGTCCCAGCTCAATCAATCAGAATAAAAGGAGGGCAATTTTGTCCTTCCTCTACCTTTTGTTTTATTCAGGCTCTCAAAGGATTAGATGATGTCCACCCACATTGGGCAGGGCAGCTTAATGAGTCTGCCAGTTCAAATACTGATCTCATCCAGAAACACCATCACAGACACACACAGGAGTCATTTTTAATCTGAGTACCCTGCGGCCAGTCAGTTGACACACAAGGTTAACCATCACACCGCTGTATTTCTACTCAGGCTCTTCTTTGTCCTGATCTGTCCCGCTAACCTCCTGCCTTGCGGTGTTGTTGTTCTTGTTCTTTCTAAATAAAGATCACACTGGGGACTTCCCTGGCAATACAGTGTTTAGGACACCATGGCTCCACTGCAGAGGGCATGGGTACCATCTCTAGTCAAGGCACTAAGATCCCTTATGTTCAACGTATGGCCAAAAAAAAATTCTGTTTAATTTAAAAAGATCATACTTACCTTCAGCGCTCTTAAAACACTTCAATCAATTTGCCAGAAAATAGAAGTGTTTTATTCACTGCTAGTTTGCTGATGGTTCCAGTTTATGTATGTTATCTGACCTCCAAACAGCCTAAGCCACCCAATACAGCATATTAAGAGAAGATTCATTTTGCGTTTGCTTATTCCCAGGTAAATATGCTGAGTCTGCTATAGTAGTAGGTTCTTGTTAGATGTGTAATTACAATGATTGTTTTAGTGGTAAAGCTGTTTTTCACTAGCAAATTTGTTTTGTTTAAACTGCAAATTTTAGAAAAGATTAAAGCAGAAAGAAAATTTTTGCAGGCCTGGAAGTTGGTGTGATATAGCATGTTTAAACTCTTTTATTGCTTAGTAACTTAAGCTTAAAGATCATGGGAAAAGGCAGGATTTAATTTTGGGAGTAAATGTCTATAGGTTCACAATGTATAATAAGGATAAATAAGGATATTTAAGATATTTAATGTAATAACTTCAAAATATTATTTCCTTTTCAACATCATTGAAATGAAGTAAATTAAAAGTTTTTGAAAAAACAGAATGAATTACTCAGTAATTTTCTTTTTAAAAAATTTCTAAGAACAGTTGGTAGTTGCCAGAAAGGAAAACTAATAAGGCCAAGAAATCATAAAATTAGAATAAGAATAAAGATCATTGTCTAGCAAAAAAATATCCAATATGTATATTGGATATTACATAAATAAATATCCAATAAAGTATAGGCTTTATACTTTCCAGGTTTTATAAAAATTAATCTGGATCTTAATTATGGTAGAAATTGATATCTCATGAACAGAAGAGCAAGATATTCTTGTTACATGAAATACTTGTTATTCTTAATAGAGAAATAATGATGTTTTTCCTGGAAGTAAATATTTAAAAATAGTTAGCAATCATTTTTGATTGTGACATTAACTCCAGTTTATTCAGCAGGAGCATGAGATATCAAAAACTCTGCAAACTTAGAGGCTGGTCCTGTTCTCTAGCAGTCCACATCCCAGTCAGGGAACTGGACACGGAAACAGCCATCCGAAATCCAGGGTGCTAAACTCGAATCAGTGGTCTGAAGAAAGTGAAATGGACACCCAGTGAGAAAGTGTTTAATAGCGCTAGAGAAATGAGAGGTGTGTCCAGAAAATATGATGTTATCATCAGGTTTTTCAGTCTCCATACTTAGGAAGAAAAGACAGACTAAGCTTCTTTACCCAAGGGGGGATCCTTTTGAGACTGGGTGGGTCCTTATCACTTTGATGTGTATATAATCCTTCTGATGTGTGCCTTCACAGGGTTTTGTAACAGGTGGAAAGGATGGAATTGTGGAGCTCTGGGATGATATGTTTGAAAGATGCTTGAAGACTTACGCCATTAAAAGAGCAGCCTTGTCAACTAGCTCAAAAGGTGCCACTCCCGAGTATTCGATGAAAGTCTTTCTGTTCATAGAAATGAAAAAGATAGGAACAAAGTTCTTAGAAAACCATGACCAAATCAACTCTCCCTTTTTCTTCCACATTCAGAGCTTGTGGCCGTTGGTAGAAATATCACAGAGGATTGCCTTGTACTTAGTACTTTGGAACTATAAAAACAGAATTTATAGAATCACTATAATCATTTTATTTTTGTTATATTAAATACAGCATTTACAATATTAAATGCAGTATTTCCCCTCCTCAGGCTTGCTTTTGGAAGATAATCCTTCAATTCGTGCCATCACTTTGGGACATGGACATATCCTGGTGGGAACAAAAAATGGAGAGATCCTGGAAATGGATAAGAGCGGTCCAGTGACACTGCTTGTTCAGGTACTGCGTTTGCACATATTCTAAACCACAGTTCACATCAGAGCTGGACCAGGCTGAGGCAGCAGGGACACTTAGGACGCCAAATTAAAGGAGGCGTTCTCTCCAAAGATCAGGCAAACGCTGCGTTATCTATTTCTGTATAACAAACTGACACAAACTTAGCTTGGAGCAAAAACATTCATCATCTTATGGTTTCTCTGTGGGTCAGGAGTCTGAACAGTTTAACTGGGTCTTCTGGTTAACGTTTTGTAAGGCTGCGGTAAAGACCAGGGCTTTGGTCTCATCTGAAGCTTCACTATGGAAGGATCTGCCTCTACGATCGCTCAGGTTGTTGGCAGAGTTTTGTTCCTGTGAGTACAGGACTGAGGGCTTCTGTTTCTTGCTGGCTGTTGGCCAGAGGCCACCCTCAGCTCTCAGAGGCTGCCTGAAGTTCCTCATCACGTGGGGTTCCCCCAACATGGCTGTTTGCTTCCTCAAAGCGAGCAAGGGAAAAAGAAAAACAATGCCTTTAAATAATTTGAAATAACATAATCGTGTCATCACATACATATAATACATCCATCCCCTTTGCATATGTTATTGATTGGTAGTAAGGCTATAGGAGGGGCTTCCCTGGTGGCTCAGCAGTAAAGAATCTGCCTGCAATGCAGGAGCTACAGGAGACACAGGTTCAATCCCTGGGTCAGCAAGATCTCCTGGAGAAGGGCATGACAACCCACTCCAGCATTCTTGCCTGGAGAATTTCGTGGACAGAGGAGCCTGGTGGGCTACAGTCCATGGAGACTGAAGCGACTTAGCAAGCACACACCCACGAGGCTATAGGACATTCAAAGGAGGTGATTACACTGAGTGTGAAAACCAGGAGGAGCCTAAGGGTCACCTGTCCATCACAGTCTGCCCTCTGGCTACCAATTATCATGTCCCTACCACATGCAGAATACATTCCCACTCCCAGGATCCCCAAGAGCCTTATCCCATTAGAGCATCTATTCAGAGTCCATAATCTCATTGTCTGAATCAGGTTCAGATGTGGATGGGGTTTCTTGGGTATATTTCCTCTCAGTCTGTCAAAAATTTGTCAAACTAAAAAAAAGTATTTGCTCGGCACACACCAGATATATGTGTTTCTTTAGGTTTTGTGCATCATTCTAGTCTCAGCCTCAATTCACATAAATATATAACATACTCCTTACCCTTCCTCTCCCCTCAAAAATTTGATTCAGATAATACCAGATTAAAATAAGCATCAGATCAGATCAGATCAGTCACTCAGTCGTGTTCGACTCTGCGACCCCATGAATCACAGCACGCCAGGCCTCCCTGTCCATCACCAACTCCTGGAGTTCACTCAGACTCAACGTCCATCGAGTCAGTGATGCCATCCAGCCATCTCA
>NW_011494738.1:1418810-1419444 GCF_000754665.1 Bison bison bison | reverse complement strand
TCTCTGTTGTCCCCTTCTCCTCCTGCCCCCAATCCCTCCCAGCATCAGAGTCTTTTCCAATGAGTCAACTCTTTGCATGAGGTGGCCAAAGTACTGGAGTTTCAGCTTTAGCATCATTCCTTCCAAAGAAATCCCAGGGTTGATCTTCAGAATGGACTGGTTGGATCTCCTTGCAGTCCAAGGGACTCTCAAGAGTCTTCTCCAACACCACAGTTCAAAATCATCAATTCTTCAGCACTCAGCCTTCTTCACAGTCCAACAGTCACATCCATACATGACCACAGGAAAAACCATAGCCTTGACTAGACGGACCTTTGTTGGCAAAGTAATATCTCTGCTTTTGAATATGCTATCTAGGTTGGTCATAACTTTCCTTCCAAGGAGTAAGCGTCTTTTAATTTCATGGCTGCAGTCACCATCTGTAGTGATTTTGGAGCCCAGAAAAATAAAGTCTGACACTGTTTCCACTGTTTCCCCATCTATTTCCCATGAAGTGATGGGACCGCATGCCATGATCTTCGTTTTCTGAATGTTGAGCTTTAAGCCAACTTTTTCACTCTCCACTTTCACTTTCATCAAGAGGCTTTTGAGTTCCTCTTCACTTTCTGCCATAAGGGTGGTGTCATCTGCATAT
>NW_011494738.1:1418036-1418576 GCF_000754665.1 Bison bison bison | reverse complement strand
AGAAATAGACGCTCTTCCGATCTAACTCTCTTGCTTTTTCCATGATCCAGCGAATGTTGGCAATTTGATCTCTGGTTCCTCTGCCTTTTCTAAAACCGGTTTGAACATCAGGAAGTTCATGGTTCACATATTGCTGAAGCCTGGCTTGGAGAATTTTGAGCATTACTTTACTAGTGTGTGAGATGAGTGCAATTGTGCGGTAGTTTGAGCATTCTTTGGCATTGCCTTTCTTTGGGATTGGAATGAAAACTGACCTTTTCCAGTCCTGTGGCCACTGCTGAGTGTTCCAAATCTGCTGGCATATTGAGTGCAGCACTTTCACAGCAGCATCTTTCAGGATTTGGAATAGCTCAACTGGAATCCCATCACCTCCACTAGCTTTGTTCGTAGTGATGCTTTCTAAGGCCCACTTGACTTCACATTCCAGGATGTCTGGCTCTAGATGAGTTATCACACCATCGTGATTATCTGGGTCATGAAGATCTTTTTTGTACAGTTCTTCTGTGTATTTTTGCCATCTCTTCTTAATATCTTCTGCTT
>NW_011494738.1:1411750-1417936 GCF_000754665.1 Bison bison bison | reverse complement strand
CACACCATCGTGATTATCTGGGTCATGAAGATCTTTTTTGTACAGTTCTTCTGTGTATTTTTGCCATCTCTTCTTAATATCTTCTGCTTCTGTTAGGTCCATACCATTTCCGTCCTTTATCGAGCCCATCTTTGTATGAAATGTTCCTTTGGTATCTCTGATTTTCTTGAAGAGATCCCTAGTCTTTCCCATTCTGTTGTTTTCCTCTATTTCTGTGCATTTATCGCTGAAGAAGGCTTTCTTATCCCTTCTTGCTATTCTTTGGAACTCTGTATTCAGATGTTTATATCTTTCCTTTTCTCCTGTGCTTTTCGCTTCTCTTCTTTTCACAGCTATTTGTAAGGCCTCCCATACAGCCATTTTGCTTTTTTGCATTTCCTTTCCATGGGGATGGTCTTGATCCCTGTCTCCTGTACAGTATCATGAACCTCATTCCATGGTTCATCAGGCACTCTATCTATCAGATCTAGGCCCTTAAATCTATTTCTCACTTCCACTGTATAATCATAAGGGATTTGATTTAGGTCATACCTGAATGGTCTAGTGGTTTTCCCTACTTTCTTCAATTTATGTCTGAATTTGGCAATAAGGAGTTCATGGTCTGAGCCACAGTCAGCTCCTAGTTTTGTTTTTGATGACTGTATAGAGCTTCTCCAGCTTTGACTGAAAAGAATATAATCAATCTGACTTCAGTGTTGACCATTTGGTGATGTCCATGTATAGAGTCTTCTCTTGTGTTATTGGAAGAGGGTGTTTGTTATGACCAGTGCATTTTCTTGGCAAAACTCTATTAGTCTTTGCCCTGCTTCATTCTGTATTCCAAGGCCAAATTTGCATGTTACTCCAGGTGTGTCTTGACTTCCTACTTTTGCATTCCAGTCCCCTATAATGAAAAGGACATCTTTTTTGGGTGTTAGTTCTAAAAGGTCTTGTAGGTCTTCATAGAACCATTCAACTTCAGCTTCTTCAGCATTACTGGTTGGGGCATAGACTTGGATTACTGTGATATTGAATGGTTTGCCTTGGAAACGAACAGAGATCATTCTGTCGTTTTTGAGATTGCATCCAAGTACTGCATTTCGGACTCTCTTGTTGGCCATGATGGCCACTCCATTTCTTCTGAGGGATTCCTGCCCGCAGTAGTAGATATAATGGTCATCTGAGTTAAATTCACCCATTCCAGTCCATTTCAGTTCGCTGATTCCTAGAATGTCGACATTCACTCTTGCCATCTCTTGTTTGACCACTTCCAATTTGCCTTGATTCATGGACCTGACATTCCAGGTTCCTATGCAATATTGCTTTTTACAGCATCGGACCTTGCTTCTATCACCAGTCACATCTACAGCTGGGTATTCTTTTTGCTTTGGCTCCATCCCTTCATTCTTTCTGGAGTTATTTCTCCACTGATCTCCAGTAGCATATTGGGCCCCTACTCACCTGGGGAGTTCCTCTTTCAGTATCCTATCATTTTGCCTTTTCATACTGTTCATGGGGTTTTCAAGGCAAGGATACTGAAGTGGTTTGCCACTCCCTTCTCCAGTGGACCACATTCTGTCAGATCTCTCCACCATGACCCGCCCATCTTGGGTTGCCCCACGGGCATGGCTTAGTTTCCTTGAGTTAGACGAGGCTGTGGTCCTAGTGTGAATAGATTGACTAGTTTTCTGTGAGTATGGTTTCAGTGTGTTTGCCCTCTGATGCCCTCTTGCAACACCTACCGTCTTACTTGGGTTTCTCTTACCTTGGGCGTGGGGTATCTCTTCACAGCTGCTCCTTACCTTGGAGGAGGGGTATCTCCTCACCGCCGCCCTTCCTGACCTTCAACGTGGGATAGCTCCTCTAGGCCCTCCTGTGCCCGCGCAGCATCAGCAGTATCTTAAAGATCCAAGAAGTGATCACATGTCACCTGATGAGTGACATGTGTCTTTGGAGGTGATGAGTAGATCATAGTTAGAGGTGGAAGAGGCCTGGGCAGGGACGAGGGGGTGGGTTCAGAAGGTGGAGTGGAAAGAATCTGCACTGCTTATCTAAGCTCTGGGACTTCCGTGGGTCCAGTGGAGGAGAATTGCCTCCTTCCCTCACCTGATGCCTGCCTGCAGGCTTGCTGTGTTAGGGCCGACCCCCAAAATCCCACTGAAAGGGGCCCTCTGATTTGCTACACCTGAGAGCAGGTCTGCACACACATCAGGTTTTAAAAATGCCTGTGCCCAGGCCCCACCCTGGCTATCTTGAATAAGAATACATGTCTTACAATTTTTTCTGTGTTAGAAACAAACCTCAGAAGCTCTGTAGCTGCAGCCCAAGTTGAGAACTGAGGTGCGACCTTGAGAAGGGGTGACGTCTTTGTCCTCCAGCTGCTCTTACCTTTCTGTCCCTTTCTGGCCATGACTATTTATTTAATTTCATTGAAAATGAAGTGTTTCTTTTCAATCCCCAAATGTTTGAGACTTTAAATTATTTACTACATGCCATACTGCTAAATCGGAGAAGGCAATGGCAACCCACTCCAGTACTCTTGCCTGGAAAATCCCATGGACGGAGGAGCCTGGTAGGCTGCAGTCCATGGGGTCGCTAAGAGTCAGGCACGACCGAGCGACTTCATTTTCACGCATTGGAGAAGGCAGTGGCAACCCACTCCAGTGTTCTTGCCTGGAGAATCCCAGGGACGGGGGAGCCTGTGGGCTGCCGTCTATGGGGTCACACAGAGTCGGACATGACTGAAGTGACTTAGTAGCAGCAGCAGCAGCAGCAGCATACTGCTAAATATGTGTGTAAGATTTGTGCTATTCTATGGATTTAAACAGCATTTTAAGATTCAAACTCTAACATTTTCTCATGTTCAAAAGTAATATAGTTGAACTAATTTTGTCTAAATATGTTTTAAACTCAACAACAAAGTCTTTTCACCTTTTCATTCTCTTCAATTGTTTCCTGTATTTGTTTCTATCATTCTATTAATAGTTATCCAAGAGTGTCATTTATTGAGCACTTGACTGCATGTCAGGCAATACCATTGTGCAAAATTCCTCTCTCATCTCCACAACAGATTTGCTCGGTTGTAATTGTTTTATAGATGAAGGGCCTAAAGCCCAGTGAACTTCCCACAGCCACATCTTGAGAACTGGAGAGCTGGGCTTCGTACCAAGCTTTGTCGGGTACCAGAGCCTTTTCTTTGTCTCTCCACACATCTCAGCGTAGAGACTGCATGAAACAGTGCTCAGCCGGGCCCCCTGAACCCTGGGGAGGCAGTGGAACTGGGAGAACCCTCTTCTCTCTTTACACGTCTGCCATTCTTTCCCTTTTATCTCAGCGTCTCTCTTTCATCTTCTGGTCAGTCAATCATTTGCCTTTTCCTCCTGGGTAGAACTCAGCAGTTCAGTTCAATCAGTGCTTCTTGTGCTCCTGCCAAGACCAGCCCTGTGCTGTGTGCTACCCAGGACAGAGTAGGACTGCTGAAGGGGCTGACAGGCCTGTGCTGAGAGGTGGACCCTGAGGGAAACTTAAGGAACAGTAGAGACGATATGGTTAAGACCATCAGCCATCCTGCTGTGGGAAGACTTCAGAACCACTTTTACAGTGTCAGTAGCTCAGCAAGTCAACATCACTTGGAATAGATTGCCTTTTTTTTTTTTTTTAAGAGACTACTTTAGGGGAAGAGAGACGTGACAGGAGGTGAGTTCTGAAAATCCCCATTGTATATACTTCGAATATAATCAACTTTCAATTGTGCAGCTGGTTATTATCAGCTTTAGGGTGGTCAGGAGGAAAGGAAGGTCCCAAGCTCATTTCCTGGTGCCACTCAAGAGACTCCCTGCCCACCTCACTCACTGTCCATCCCTATGTTATACAGGAATCAAAGTACACAGTCACATTAGATTAAGGAAATACAACTTTTAAATCAATATATGAGGCAGTGATTTGAAAGGGTCTCAGAGCCCCACAACCCTGTCTTCAGTGTACAAAAGGACTTGGTCTGTAAAAGAGCTTCAGGCAGATGCAGTCTAGGGAGAACAAGAGAGGGCTCACACCTGACCCATCCTCAGACCATAGCCTTCATTGTGGGAGGCTTCCCAAGGGAAGAAAACTGGAAAACTGGGGATGTAAGGTGCTCCAAATCTAATAAACTCAAAAACAGTATCTACGCCCTTCTCAGATATTTGGATGTCAGCAGTATTGAGAACTTTGTATATTCTGCCAAATTACTGTTTTGCTCAAACAGCTTCCCAGTCAAACTGGGATCATCCAATTTCTCTTTGAAGAGCCACCTGTTCCCCCAAAGCATTCCAACTACAAACACCTTTCAGAAGACTGAGTATGGTCGTCTTTTTTGCTTTACTAAGCAAAGCCTTTTTATAATTAGCCACTAAAAGCAGAAATTCAGTAAACAATCTGGTCTGTTTTATTGTTCCTTGTCTAATCTGTTCCTTACACTGCTTTAGTGAGTGATAAGTTAGAAGAATGAGATTCATTTTCTCCCTAATTATTCATTCATTAAATATATTTCATCTCAGTTATTATTCTAAGCCAGCTAAGTGTGTTTGTGATAAGACATTAGCATGTGGAATTGGTCCAATGCTTGTCAAGCCCCTTTCAGTTTTCTATGATCACTGAATAGAAAAATTTGTGAACAAATGCTGACCCTGAGTTATACTCAGGATACTGGAAATAAAATTTTAGATCTCTCTAGTTCTGCTCTGCCAAATGCTGTGCACAGAACTGAAATGGAATTAATTAGCAAGAATATTACTGTCCAATTCCTCTGATATAGATAAGCGGTACCTACATCTTTTAGAATATGGTTTTATGGAAGAAAGTAATTTGTGTCTTTGTGACCAAGCTGTGTTCCTAGGAGATACATACATACTGTGTTTATTCAGTGTGAAATCACAGGATAAAATGAGGACAATTCATTATTCACTAGGATGCTTCTACATGAGAAGATGTTTGGCATCATATAAACAAAACTTAGCAACATGAATCCATCTTTTGCTTTTCAGATGAATGCTTTAGTATCATGTAGGCCCAGCTTTAGATTCAAGTTCAAGTGAAAAATTTATTCAGTACAATCATTTTGGCTCAAGGAAGCTCAAACTGTGTGTGTTCCTATTTGAACCTGTTTGGGATTCTCTTGGGAAGGGCTCGCTGAGAAGCATTGAACTGATTTTTGTTGCCCCATTTCCTTCCTCACAGGGGCACATGGAAGGAGAAGTGTGGGGCCTGGCAGCTCACCCCCTCCTGCCCATCTGTGCAACAGTAAGTGATGATAAAACCCTCCGGATCTGGGAATTATCCTCCCAGCACCGTATGCTGGCAGTGAGGAAACTCAAAAAAGGTGCGTATGTCACCTTACACACCTGTAAAAGTGTTTACAACCACAAGTATTGGGTTCATTCACCCATTCATTCAGCTAATATTTACTGTGTGTGCCTATTATATGCTCCCAGATATGCTGGGCAACGGGGATTTAGTGTTTGCTGCTCCAGATATAACTAATCACGTGAAGGATGGTTCCAGAAGGCTGGCCTGATGCGTCCGTGCCCAGCTCTATTCTTTATTTCCTTGCACTGCATAGACATTTGCCACCTGGGGGCAATATGTCCTTCCTCTTCTCATCTGAATTGTAGGAGTCAGTTGAAACCCATCAGCTTGTAAAAAATGGTGTTTATCTTTATGTCTAACAGTCTGTGGAACTGATTTTATTACTGAAAAAGGAAACTTGGTTTAAAAATAATAGTTAACCGCAAGAAACAGATAAATATGTATTAAACACCTATATGCACGAGAACCAAGAGGTATACCAAGAAGTAGAAATTCAGCAAACGTTTATTGAGCAGCTTCTATGTATCAGACACTGGGGATCCCAGGATGAACAGTCACATCTCTAGTGTCAGAGATGGACAAGACTTGAACAGAGTCCCAGCAACAGCTGGTCCATTTAAATTGGGTAATTTGAAGAGTCTCGAAACTGGACTCCCTATGAAGAGGCAGGCAGGGTGTTGGGAAATGACCAGGGCTAGCGCAGGACGATGCAACTAGTAGTAGCTGGTAACCACTGCCAGCCCTGGGCCTGAAAGGACAAGAGGAGGAACAGATGAGAGTGAGAGCTGTGTGAGATGGCAGCCTGGCAGGAGGCGGTAACCGTCCAGCCCAGAGGCTCAGCCAGCAAGCTGTGGCCCTGCAGGG
>NW_011494738.1:1378357-1411650 GCF_000754665.1 Bison bison bison | reverse complement strand
GCCCCAACCTCCCTACCCTCTATCCGTTCTTCTCTAGTACCCTCCCTGCAGCCTCCTGCTGAGTACCCTCCCTCATGCTCCCCCCAACCAAATGAATCAGAAGCCAGGGAGCGAGGGAGCCTGTTGGTAGAGTCCATGCAGACCAGTTCCAGGCACAGAGCAGGGTGGAGAGTGTGTGAGGACAGACAAACCGAAGATCTCTGGCACAAACAAGGCGTCAGAGAGGCTCAGGGTAAGGCCCACTGCCAGGGACAGCCCCACTGGGGAAAATGAGAGCCAAGGCTCAAAGGATTTGTGAAAGTTAAGACAGGAAAGGATAAGATTGGGGCCTGGCCCCTAGACTGTTTGTGCTGGGTATTTTTATAGATAGATGTGGGGAGACAAGTCTCGGGGGATAAAGTGAGAAAAGGTGTCAAGACGGTGATGATGACAGTGGCTGACACCACTGAGCCAGTAGCCGCACTAGCACTTCGCCTGTGGTCTTCACGAGAACCTGGTGAGTAAGACCTCTATTCTTTCCACTTAGGAATTAGAAAACTGAGGCGCAGAGCACTTAAGTCATTTGCCCAAAGTTGCACAGCTAGTAAGTGATGGATCTGAATTCAGATCCAGGAGTGTGGCTTCAGAGGGCACACCTGTGGCCACTGCATGACGCTGTCTCCTTCCACCATATGGACGCACTTTACACTCGACTTCTGAGTCTTCATAAGTGGTGGAGCCAGTATTCAAACCCAAGTCTGACTCCAAAGCTCATGCTCTTATCTACTACAGAGGTGAATGATCAGGCTACTCATTTACATTGGGGAAAATAACAGACCAAGGACTCACTGTGAGTACCTTGAATATCAGCCAATGGACTTTATTCACCAGGTTAAAAATGAGTTCAAAAGAACAACTACCAACACCTCTGAGATAGGATGGCCATTCAACTCAGTTTATAGCTGGTGTCCTGGTGTAATTATTAATAGCTCTCCCTTTCGCTCTCGGGTATCCTGGTTTGTGCAATAAATCTTTATGCTTGACCTAAGCTTGGTGACTCTCCTCAAGGGCAGGCTGGTCTTTCCGTTCTTTCAGCACTAGCACAATGCCTGATTCATAGTAGGTAAATAACTGCAAAGTGAATGGATGAAGAAAAGAAGGAGATAGACTTTAGATGAGCCCATTTAAAGTTACTGGTGTGAATGTGGCTTTTCAGCCTGTTGGAAACAGTGGATGGGGAGGGAGGGGTGGAAACTCTGTTTGGAATGTCTTAGCACAAGGCTGCATGACTGTCCCATCCTGGGGCTGTGCTCATCAATATCTTGACAATAAAAGCATGGCCAAGGAGGGGGCATATCCTTAAGTAGGATTCCTATTTAACGTACTCCATATTCCGCATTCAGAAGTGCCTCCCATGACCCTGCAAAGCGTTAGAAAGCATTTGTCATGTAGTCCCCTCAGCCCAGTATTGGTTAGTTTTGCAGACACCTTTGGAGAGAATGTCCATACTTCATTCTTCCCATGACAGAAGAGACAGGAATAAAATCTTCCACCTCTAGAATTATGCATTACAATCCACAGCTCAGAGATTAGAGAGACTAAAAGTAGAACAACAAGGTCCTCCAAAGCAAATTTTGTGCGTAAAGCACGGTATAAAAAAAATAGTTTCTGGAAATTTTGTCTCATTCTTAAGTACCACATCTTGGGAGAAGAAATGCTAATTATATTAACCCTTTATTCCTTTTCCCTCTTCAATCCACTTGTCATTTGAAAACTCCAGGTCTTCATATATGAAAAAATGAATGGATAAACCTCAGAGAAATAGAAAACTTATTTTTAATATTAATGATTATTGTCTTTGGGTTTGGTGGTAAGAAATGTTTTAAATTATGAGGTTTTAGTTTGCAGCAGCAGTGTTAAAGACACAGTCACAGGTCCGTGACTAAATGTACATGTCCCCCCTCTTCATTTGTTTGGTAGCAAAGTCATGGATCGTAACAGTGCTGTTTGTGGATTCTTTTGTAGGTGGCAGATGCTGTGCCTTCTCCCCAGATGGGAAAGCCTTAGCAGTTGGCTTGAATGATGGGAGTTTCCTGGTTGTAAATGCTGACACTGTCGAAGACATGGTCTCCTTCCATCACAGAAAAGAAATGATCTCTGATATTAAATTTTCAAAAGGTGACAGCAAAAACTTGTAAAAATGTGTTGGGACAAAAAGTTGCAAGAGTGGATTCTTTTTAACTATTTCCTTAGCCTCTTAAGTTCCTGGAAGTAAATTCCCACATGAAATGCTTTGCTGTTAACCACTCATTTTTCTTCATAGATACAGGAAAATACCTTGCCGTGGCGTCCCATGATAACTTTGTGGATATTTACAACGTCCTGACAAGCAAAAGGGTTGGCATCTGTAAAGGTGCTTCTAGTTATATTACACACATTGACTGGGACTCTAGAGGTAAAGTATGCTGTGGCTTTTAAAATATAATTTCAGTTTTTAAAAGTCATGTCCATTCATATACTGTTTCTAAGAGCAAACGGCAGTTTAAAGAGAAACTTACAACATAAATGACTGTGATTTTACAACCCAGAAGTAGCTGCTGTTAACACATTATTGACCGGGGGATTTTTGCAGAAGTTACTTCCTGTGGCCGGCAGTTTGTC
Source organism: Bison bison bison (assembly GCF_000754665.1). NCBI lineage: Eukaryota > Metazoa > Chordata > Mammalia > Artiodactyla > Bovidae > Bison > Bison bison. The sequence continues at coordinate 1,409,010 of NW_011494738.1, read as the reverse complement.
CTGTAGGTGAATATTGAAACATCTCTGGTCAATGATGTTCGGGTAACAAAAGACGTATTACTATATCTCTGGTCACTAAGTTGTTAAAATTTTGAGTATTTTTCCATCTTTTTATTATTATTACTACTATCACCACCACTACTATAATTATTAACTCAGCCATTGAGTTTTAAGACTGTTGAAGATATATGATGCCTTCTGTTACCATAGCAAGCCACCTTCACCTCTGGGTCTGGCATACAATGTCCTTGCCTTGCATCTCCTTCTTAATGCTTTCCCTTTTCCTACCAATTTTCTATCTACCAGAGAACTGCCCAAGAAGTTTCAAGTCATTTTCATCCTCCAATGGAGGTAGGAAGCTATATTCAGCTCACCTAGAGTTTCTCTGATTTCTCTCAAAACTCCCAACCTATCCTCTCCCTCCTCCAGGTCATGCCCACAGATGCCATGGAGATTTATCTGTTTACTTATGTAGCAGATCTAGCTCTTGTCATGTGCAAAGTCTGAAGCCAGGAAATGTGGAAGGTCCAGAAGGGAGTGAGATGTGATTCCTACTCTCTGCAGTGTTTATCACTGAATGCGGGAACAGGCTGGTACCTGAACCACACCAGAGCACAGACCAGAGGGTCACAAGGGAAGTGGTGAGCAGGGGCTCAGAGTGGCCAAGCCAGCAGTAAGCACCTGGGGCGTTCTAGGGTGGATCATTTTGAAAACCCACTCCAGGGACTTGACTGATGTTAAGAGTCCAGGGCAGGCATTTTATAATGGGCAGGTTCCCAGCTTTCAGCGAAGTTTAGTCCATGTAGTAGAAAGCAGCATCTCTGAGAAAAGAGCTCCCAGGGGAATCCATGGAGCCTTCATAGAAGGAGTGACCTTTGAGATGGATCTTGAAAGATGAGTAGAAGCTCAACAGATGGCGATGTCTGAGATCGGCGTTCCAGCTGGGAAGGAACAGGTTGTGCTACCATGTGGCGGCGGGAAGAACAGGGGGATTAAGAAACAGTAATGCTGAGTGGCTGAGGGCATGAAAGGCAGGGGATGCTGCGAGGCCAAGACAGCAAGGAAAGAAACTATTAGGTCATGCTAGGAAGTTTAACCCTGAACTTTATCCTGTAAGCATTAGGTAACTCTGACAGATTAGAGTGGGGCTTTCCCTACCATCTTGGGAAGGGGGAGCGAGCCTGGAGATGGAAAGCAAGTGAAATAAACCAAGACAAAGAGATGACGAGGGTCTCAACCAAAAACAGGTATTTTAGAGATGCCAGTGTATTTCATGCATTTGTTGAAGTAGTGGCTGTAGACTGACCCTTCTGCCGAGCAGGAATTTCCTTGTAGCTATACGTACTGCGCTGGAATTTGGACTTAATCATTTACAACCCACAGGCGTTTTACACAGAGCAAGGAAGGCATGCGTGCCATTTCATTGTGAGAGGTCCAAGTCCCAACAAGGGCAAAGGGGATCAGATAAGTCCTGCTCACTTTCACTTCAGGGCCAGGCAGACACAGTGCCGGGGGCTTGGGCTGGTGTGTGGAAATAGGCAGGACGCGGGCCTGGGAGGAGTCTAGGAGCAGTGAGGCCCAGGAGGTGAGGGGTGAGTGTCAGCAGCCGCTTCTCAGCCCCTTCTTTGATAGTCTCTGCTTTATTGTTTGCTTTAAAAAAAAATTAAAACAAGGATTTCATCCTGTTGGATTTCTGGCTAACATCTCTGGCTATGCCCTGTTGTGAGAAAGATTTAGAACACTGAGGGCCATCTTTATGCATATGAAGAGCAGAGTGTGATGAGTTATATTTAGAACCCAACACACACACACACCCCACCTGACACAGTATGTGAATCCCACCACTACAATGACCATTAGAGAGTTAAAGCCAATTATTATTTACATTTATGGAGTGAAGAACTGAGAGGAAATGGGACATAGGAAGAATATGTTTTGATTGAGGAGATTAAAATTATTTTTATTTGTGATAAAATACACATAACATAAAATTTGCTGTCTTAACCATTTTGAGTGTACAGTTAGTTCAGTGGTGTTAAATACATTCACATTATTGTGCAGATACCACCACCAGCCATCTCACCTCTCATCCATCTTTTCATCTTATAAAATTGAAACCCTGTACCCATTAAATAGTAATTCCCCTTACTCCCTCCCCCAGCCCCTGGCAAGCACCATTCCACTTCATGTCTCTATTAATTTGACTATTCTAGGTACTCCATATAAGTGGAGTCATACAGTATATGTCTTTTTATAACTGGCTTATTTCACTTAGCATAATGTCCTGAAGATTCCTCCATGTTGTAACGTGTGTCAGAATTACTTTCCGCTTTAAGTTGAATAACATTCCATTGATGCTGGGAATGATTGAGGGCAGGAGGAGAAGGGGACGACAGAAGATGAGAGATTGGATGGCATCACCAATTCATGGACTCGTGGACATGAATTTGAGCAAGCTCCGGGAGTTGGTGATGGACAAGGAAGCCTGGAGTGCTCTGGTGCATGGGGTCACAAAGAGTCAGACACAACTGAACGACTGAACTGACTGACTATTCCATTATGTGTACATACCACATTTTGTTTATCCATTCATTGATCAGTGGATATTTGAGTTGCTTACAGTTTTTGGTTATTGTGAATAATATGGCTACAATCGGGGGATACAGTTCTTTTGAATATATACCCAGAAGCGGAATTTCTGGATAAAATTCCATTTTTAATTTTTTGGGAAACCTCCATACTATCTTCCACAGCAGCTATACCATTTTACATTCCCGTCAACAGTGCACAAGAGTTTCAACTGCTCCTCATCCTCACCAATGGTTGTTATTTTCTGGGTTTTGTTTGTTTTTGACAGTAGCTATCTTAAATGGCTATGATACGGAACATTGCAGCTGTATTGACACTTGGGGAAGGTTTTTATTTTTTTATTCTTCAAATGTGTTGTAGGCCCTGTGTCAGATGTAGGGATACAAAGAGGAATAAACCCTAGGTGGAAGGAACAAGACCTTGCCCGGGAACCACGAGCTGCCACCACAGAGAGGCCAGGTGGAGGTCTGCATGAAGGCCCTAGATGTAGAGCCGTCACTTCACAGGGAGAGAGGCAAACCTCACTATTTCTATAATTTTGCCCAAAGCTAGATAGAGTCTGCGATCCAACCAACACTCAGGGTGATCGAAAAAAACAGTGAGAGAAAGGAGGCCAAGGCCTTTAAAAAGCCACTTTGCCTCTCATCCTAAGTGGCCCCTTCAGTCAGTTAAGAGGATCAGACCAAATGGTTTCTGTGGCCTGAGAGGAGAATAGAATATTTTTGATTTTTAGGGAGGAGTTATACCATCTGGAGAACAAGAGCAAGTGTGCCCATGAAGCTTCCCTGGTTTAACTCCAGTTTTGTTGCCATGAGACATGTGTCATATCAATATTCTTCTGCTCCTGATACCCCAGTGCCTTCAACCTGTGCCAGGCTGCCTCAGATCAGCCTGGCTCTTCATGCAGGGCCTGGAGGGCCTGCAGAGGGTAGAGAGCAGAATTTAGGAGCAGGGGTCTGTTTTGTTCCTTTGATTTTGTCAAAAATAGTGAACGAATTTGCTGGAGCCAGCTGGCTCGTCAGGGGCGGAACAGCTCAGCCGGCAGCCTCCGCAGCCTTCCGTGTCCATGGCAACCACAGGTCCCAGGAAAACCAAAAAGCACATCGGGGTTTTGCAGGAACATCAGCTACCTCTGCACAGAATGCCTAAGAAAGAAAACATATATATGGAGAGAGAGAAAACATGGAAGAGTATTTTCTAGAGGATGTTAGTTCATTTCCAGAAACACCAGGACTGTGAGATCGTTTACAGTTTAAGCTGTAATAGGACATCTGATTCCCATTTTCATTGCAAATGGCCTAATATGTTTGGTATATTAGGCACCAATTTTGGAATTGTTCTTTTTTTAATATAAATTTATTTATTTTAATTGGAGGCTAATTACTTTGAGAAGGCAGTGGCACCCCACTCCAGTACTCTTGCCTGGAAAATCCCATGGATGGAGGAGCCTGGTAGGCTGCAGTCCATGGGGTCGCTAGGAGTCAGACACGACTGAGCAACTTCACTTTCACTTTTCACTTTCCTGCATTGAAGGAAATGGCAACCCACTCCAGTGTTCTTGCCTGGAGAATCCCAGGGACGGGGGAGCCTGGTGGGCTTCCGTCTGTGGGGTCGCACAGAGTCGGACACGACTGAAGCGACTTAACAGCAGCAGCAGCAGTGGTTTTTGCCATACATTGACATGAATCCACCATGGGTGTACATGTGTTCCCCATCCTGAACCCCTCTCCCACCTCCCTCCCCATTCCATCCCTCTGGGTCGTCCCAGTGCACCAGCCCCAAGCACCCTGTATCATGCATCGAACCTGGATTGGCGATTCGTTTCACATGTGATAATTTACATGTTTCAATGCCATTCTCCCAAACCATCCCACCCTCGCCCTCTCCCACAGAGTCCAAAACACTGTTCTATATATCTGTGTCTCTTTTGCTCTCTCGCATACAGGGTTATAGTTACCATCTTTCTAAATTCTATATATATGTGTTAGTATACTGTATTGGTGTTTTTCTTTCTGGCTTACTTCACTCTGTATAATAGGCTCCAGTTTCACCCACCTCATTAGAACTGATTCAAATGTATTGTTTTTAATGGCTGAGTAATATTCCATTGTGTATATGTACCACAGCTCTCTTATCCATTTGTCTGCTGATGGACATCTAGGTTGCTTCCATGTCCTGGCTATTATAAACAGTGCTGCGATGAACACTGGGGTACACATGTCTCTTTCCCTTCTGGTTTCCTCAGTGTGTATGCCCAGCAGTGGGATTGCTGGGTCATATGGCAGTTCTATTTCCAGTTTTTTAAGGAATCTCCACACTGTTCTCCATAGTGGCTGTACTAGTTTGCATTCCCAAAACAGTATAAGAGGGTTCCCTTTTCTCCACACCCTCTCCAGCATTTATTGCTTGTAGACTTTTGGATAGCAGCCATTCTGACTAGGGTGAAATGGTACCTTATTGTGGTTTTGATTTGAATTTCTCTGAAAAAGAGTGATGTTGAGCATCTTTTCATGTGTTTGTTAGCCATCTGTATGTCTTCTTTGGAGAATGAGCCTGAGCAGTGGAATTGTTCTAAGTTGTAGGTTATATAGATGCTGGGGTGGCATGTATGAATTGCTCTGTGGGTTATAAAGCTCTAGGCCCCAGCAGTATGTGATATACTGTACCTGCATCATGATGAGGACAGCTGTCTTTTTCAATTCTCTTATTCTGTGTGTGTAGACATTTCTAGTGAATAAAAAAAAAAGGTGAGGATTCTAAAAGAATAGGGTTACTGTTATTCAGGGGCAAATTATACCTGGATTATACAGAATTTTTGCCCTTTGCTTCTGCTCCCGTCCTCAGAATGTTTCCATGGTTATATATTACAGAGTAGAAGGCAGTGGAAAAAAAGAGTGGTGACCTAAATAGTTCCTCTATGCTTAAAAAAAAAAAAAAAAAAAAAAAATTCAGTTTAATAACAGCAGTAACAAAAATTTGAGGAGAAAAACACATCCATAATGCTACCTTCCTAACACAATAATTGATTTTTTTTTAATTTCTTCATATCCTTGGTTTCAGAAACCCACTCAAGCTGGCTTAAATTAAAAAATAAGAATAAGGAATGACTTTATTGGAAAAATAGGGATATTTCATAGAATCTAAGAGCAGGAAGCAACATCTCCTGAGAAACTGGCTTTAGGAATGAATCAGAAAATGTCTGGAACCTAACCAGGGAGTGCCCCTCTCCCCTCCTCTCCTGCTCTGAGGGGCCCATCTCCACTGCTCCCCTGGGTCTCGTGCCTGCGTGTGGCGCCCCTCTTTGCACAGGCAGGCTTTCCCTCATTTGTTTGCACAGGGCCCACTCTCTGTCGCCCCCAAATGTCACCCCTAGTCCCAAAGGCCACATCCATCTCCTCCCAGCAAGGCATCCACTGATTCAGCCTAAGGTTCCAGTTTCCCAGGAGAGAGAATTTGATTGCCCAGTGTGGTCACTCCTGGGTCAATGTCCACCTCCAGAGTGCAGATGTGACCACAGGGGCCCAGTCCAGGGTGCAGGGCAGTTCTCAGGGAAGGGGTGTGGGCTTGGGAGGTAGCCACAGGTGTATGGTGCTTGCCAAAGTGGCTTTTAAAAACATTCCTGCAGTCAGAAAGTACTTCACTGAGCTGTTTTAATAGGTTTTGGTCTGTTTTAGAAAGTATGATCTTTGAAACAATAGTGTAAAGTGAATTGTCAGGAAATTATGTATATTCTAAGAATGTTTCCATTGAGTCTTTTACTCCTGTTCCCACATCCTTTGTTATCTGCAGTCACTCTTAAGAATTCTAAAAGTCACTTTGCAGATATATCTAGTTCATTGGGAAAATATTGATTACTCATTTTCTTATAATGCTAAATAGCCAAAGCTGATTTAACTCTCATTTTCTTTTCTCACTTTGTGTATGTTTGGCTAGTAAGTCAGGAAAATGGGCCCATTTCAGAGAAAATGCTTTCAAATTTACTTGCTCCTCACAGCAAAGGCAAATCCCCCACGTCACCATGTTATAACCCAGCAAACTGGAAATGATTCAGGTTTCAGTTATGAAATGAGAGAACCTTGTTTTTAATTAGTCACTTAGAAACAGACCTGCAACTCCTGAAGGATAGCCAAGCTAGATTTCAGATCTAAGTGCTACCCACTTAAACATTAAAGAACATGGTATAAATCACAGAGTTCTTAGTTTGGTATTCATTTTTCCAGGAAGAACATTTCAAGACTACTAGATATAAAATATGGAGAAGGCAATGGCACCCCACTTCAGTACTGTTGCCTGGAGAATCCCATGGATGGAGGAGCCTGGAAGGCTGCAGTCCATGGGGTCGCTAAGAGTCGGACACGACTGAGCGGCTTCACTTTCACTTTTCACTTTCATGCATTGGAGAAGGAAATGGCAACCCACTCCAGTGTTCTTGCCTGGAGAATCCCAGGGACAGCGGAGCCTGGTGGGCTGCCGTCTATGGGGTTGCACAGAGTTGAACACGACTGAAGTGACTTAGCAGCAGATATAAAAGAGTTATGTAAGAAAGAGGGGGGAGGACATGGTAGTGTGTGTACACACACAACACACACACACACACACACACACACACACACACACACTAAATTACTTGCAGATAAAATGTTAGGATATCTGACATTTGCTTCGAAGTAATCTGGGGTGAGAGAATGAGTGGAGATTCCTGAAACAAGGCCAGCCATGTGGTAATTTACCATTGAGGCTGGACATTGGCTTTCTAGGGGTTTTTTTATACCATTACTTCCATATGTGTTTGAGATTTTCCATTGTTTAAAAAAATGCTGAAAAAAATACTCAAAAATATATCTTTTGGGTCATTTAAATTTTCAAGCTATAAAGAATCATTGATGTGGTAGGAAGAGAATTAAGAAATCTAATCGTTTTCAACATTAATCGAAATGAATCCAAGATTAAAATCCAAGATTTTACATCAGACCGAAAGACTATTTTTGCTCAACATTTTGTTTTGGGAAAAGTCTTGGATTTCTTCACAAGTTTTCAAGTAAAAAGGGAAGGGGAGAATGGAATGAGCATTTACAGTTTGTTTTATATGTCCTTGTCTTCCTGTTTCTAAATGTTAAATGGCAAATCTGGAATTTGTATCTTAGTAAACACGAACTCTTACAGGGTGTTTGCTTCTGGTGTCATAATTCTTGCCAATGCAGTTTGCTTTTACTAGATTTCTGGGCTAGAAAGCAACAGGGGAAAAGAGCGTAAGTTAGATTTTGTCTGGCTTTGGAAAGATAGCCAGTGCAGCCGAGTAAAGTAGCAACTCGATTCTTCTCTTTTTGGAGGATGTTCAAGGTAAGGTTTTATAAGGTTCATGTGTTTAAAAATCATAGCTTTGGAGTTTCTACCCTGCCATGTGATTGTCTTTACATACATCCTGGATCACTCAGCATATATTTACTCAAATTATGAGACTTTGATTAAAATCAATGAAAATAGAAAATATCAAATGGTTGCAATCATGTTCATTTTATCACGAAAAGATAAATGCAGAGGTTAATTGTCTCCTGCTTTATTCTATCATAACAGGAAAATTACTGCAAGTCAATTCAGGTGCCAAAGAACAACTCTTCTTTGAAGCTCCAAGAGGCAAACGGCATATAATAAGACCTTCCGAGGTAACAATCACACACAAAGCTTTTAAAAAATAGTTCATGATTTACTATGTGCATTTAAGTAAAACCTATCATTACTATTCACTAAAATGAGTTATAGTTGTGTGTCTTTCAGGCTTGCCCATTTCTTAAATCTGACTGCTTACCCTGGTTTCCTACTTTCTGAGAAGGTATGGATTTACTGTGCCACTGACATAGCAATCTCTAATTGGTGTCCTACTTAATTTTTCTCTGCCAGAAGACAATGACTGAGCTAACAATTTGAATGCTACATATTACTTTTCCTGTTCCACATGTTCTGTCATTTTATGCAAAGCTTTTTAGGAACTTAAAATTCTGAAACATGCTTTCTCAGTGGTTACTGTTTGCAATAGTAAACAATATCTTTTGCAACAATAAGAGAAATTATTTTTCAAAACAAAACCATCCCCAACGTGACCATCCTAATGTAGCAAGCTGTTACCTTTTCCCATATTTTCCTCATGCTTCTATCCACATACATCATTTTTTAATCGCTGAAATCAAATCCTAGACAAAATTTTGAATCCATGAACTCGCACACTCCTGAAATCTCTTCCTAAAGGCTTGGCTGCTTTGGTCTTTCAGTCTGTACAGTGCTTCCGCCTGGTAAACCCTGTTGGCCAAAAAAGTCATTGCCTGATGGAGCACTAAGGACATCCTTTTAGTCCCTGGAGACATTCTAACTCATTTATTCACTATGTAACCTTTGATGAAAGAAAAGGAAATATTGCTTCTTTAGAGGAAAAAGAGTCAAGGGTATGCCACCAAGGGACAGGCATCTTCCACTCTCTAGCTTCAGTTAGCTAGCAGTATAAACTATCCCAGTATTCTAATGTAGTTCTGGACTTCTGTTCATTCATAATATTTTAATTGTTTCTAAAAGAAATATATGTGCAGTACCTGAGACACCCAAGTGGTTACAGACGATGGCACTGTATTAATGGAAATTGTTAATGGATTGATTAATCTCACTCCCAAACTCCAGTTTATTTACCTTTGATCAATCTTTATTTTAACTTTTTTTATGGGGAAACTTTAATAGCCTTGAGTAAGGGATATTTTGAAGTATGCCATTCCTTCACTGAATATCTGTGCACTGTTCCAGGCACTTTGTATACCTGTATTCCAACCCTCAGAGACTGGTTTACCTACTATGAATCAGGCTGGTGTGTGATAGTTGTCAATCTCATTTTACAGACAGGGAAATTAAGGTTCTAAGAAAGTCAAAGGACCACGGAGCTTTGGTCCCAGCCTAGGGGGGTCTGAGTGTCATCCACAGCCTAGACCACGCAGCGTCATTTTGCATCACTTTACCTGTATTTTCCCTTCCAGTGCTAGAGTCCCCCACATAAGTTTACTAAAATAAGATTCAGTAGAACCACGTGGTGGAGGAAGGATGAGGTCAACTTGGGACAGATGAGCAATTATAGACTAAAACATACCTCCAGAGGTAGCTCATCCTTTTACTTAGCAGTATTGTCAGGCCCCTCAATTAAGTATGAAGGATTTTGAAATTTTCCTTTGCGAAAAAGAAAGAAATAGTCATGGTGAAACTAACACAAAGCTTACCCAGCAAAGTTTTAACTATGACAGCTATTAAAATGTCCATTTATATACACCAATGCAGCATGGTGCAGTTAAGGCAGCTCTATCCCAGGAGCCCAGGAGCCCAACTCCTTAGAGTGCAACTTACCCTCTGCTTGCTAAGCTGGCCGAGATTTAAATGACTCACTTCTCATTGGGCTCCAGTTACCTCCTCTGCAAAGCAGTGATGATAATGACATACCTGCCTGGGGCAAGGTGCTATGGGAGACACCCTTGTGTCTGTCTAAATTCCAGGGTGTTTAACAAGTTTATTTACCCGTTTTGGGTTTTGTTGGTTACAGGGATCATTCTTTTTTAAATTTATTTTATTGAAGTATAATTGATTCACAGTGTTGTGTTAGTTTCTGCTATACAGCAAAGTGACTCATATTATGTAACTCAACGTTACACATATATATACACATTCTTTAATGCTCCATTTTAAATGCAGTTTCTATAGCTTCTGACAAGTTAGACATATGCCTCCCCCAGATAGCATGGTGTTCAGATCTGGCCAAGGGTGTTCTGTTGGGGTGACTATAGAGTGAGCAAGACCAGCTCACCCCCATTCCTCCCTGTATAATGAGTCCAGGAAAGGTGCCACCCAAGGAGGGTGTCAGAAATGAAATCTCATATCTCTAAGGAAGTCAGTGACCAGAAGCCCATTTCTGAAACCTGAGTGGGGGGTTCCCTGCTTCTCTTCCTGTGAAGGTCAGTTGGGGATGTCATAAGAAGTTGGGGAGACTCCACTTGCAGCTCAGAAGACTGAGGTAGTTATGGGGGAACCACATCACGTCACCTCGGTCTGCAGCCTTCCTTGAGCACCCAAACTCACTGGGTGAACCGCGCTTTTTGGTTCCAATCTTGCATGTGTCCAGAAGAAACACAGAATATTAAATGAGAAATTTGAGTGACTAAAATATGTATAGCACCTCCTCACATTGTGACTCAAATCCTAGCTACATCTTGTCATTTCCCTCGCAGGCAGTGGTGCCAAGCAGAAAACTACAGAAATGGAAGGTGAGGTACATTAACAATGTGCGAAGCAGCTTCCAGATCCACAGGGAGCAATCTGGTCTTTCATTTTAGCTACAGCTCTCTAATGAGTTTTTATAGCTTTTTAAACAGTGCTTCAAAGTGCTTGTGCATAGAAACTGTACTGATAAGGTACACTAGGAGGTCTTGAATGAAAGTAAATAAAATCATATTCCCCTGGGAAAGTCTAATCCACAGTGGTGGTGGTACTGTTATTGTTTTCTTTTTTAAAAAAGGAAAGAAAAGCCTTGATTTTGTCAGAATTAAAATATTTGAATTGTGAATCTTCCTGTCCACGAATTTCGGATAAAACAGTTTTAAAGGATAAAATGCATATTCACGCAATAGAGTATGAACATCTCTTCCAGTTTTTAAGATGGTCTCTCTAGAGCATAAAGAATACTAAGCTAGCTGCAGAATCTTATTGCTCTTTCCTTCAAGGAAGCAGTCCTTTAAAAAGTTCTGTCCTGTGCCTTTTTAAAATACTTTGCTAAATGATCAGCCCCATTGATCAATCTAGCTCAGTGATTCTCAGTTGAGGTCAATTTGCCCTCTCTCCCAGGGATATTTGACAATGTCTGGGGACAGCCTGGGGAGGTGGTGCTACTGGCATCCAGTGGGTCAAGGACAGGGATGCTGCTGAATGGGCAGGACAGCCCCTGAACGCACATAATTATCTAGCTTGGAATGTCAATAGAGCTGATGCTGAGAAACCCTGATGGCATTTTGATGTTTGTTCAGTGGCTAAGTCATGTCTGACTCTTTGTGACCCCATGGACTCCAGCACACCAGGCTTCCCTGTCCTTCACTATCTCCCAGAGTTTGCTCAAACTCATGTCCATTGAGTCAGCAATGCCATCCAACCATCTCATCCTCTGTCACCCTCTTCTCCTTTTGCCGTCAGTCTTTGCCAGCATCAGGGTCTTTTCTAATGAGTCAGTTCTTCGCATCAGGTGGTCAATGTATTGGAGCTTCAGCATCAGTCCTTCACATGAATATTCAGGACTGATTTCCTTTAGGATTGACTGGTTTGATATCCTTACTGTCCAAGGGACTCTCAAGAATCTTCTCCAGCACCACAGTTCAAAATCACCAATTCTTCAGCACTCAGCCTTTGTTATGGTCCAACTCTCACCTCCATATGTGACTACTGGAAAAACTATATCTTTGACTATATCGACCTTGTCAGCAAAGTGATGTCTTTGCTTTTTAATGCTCTGTCTAGGTTTGTCATAGCTTTCCTTTCAAGGTGCAAGGGTCTTTTAATTTCATGGCTCTTTTAATTTCATGACTTTTAATTTCACAATTCCGTGTCTTTTAATTTCGTGACTCTTTGCGACCCCATGGGCTATAGCCTGCCAGGCTCCTTTGTCCATGGAATTCTCTAGGCAAGAATACTGCAGTGGGTAGCCATTCCTTTCTGCAGGGGATCTTCCCAGCCCAGGGATCAACCCTGGGTCTCCCACATTGCAGGCAGATTCTTTTCTGTCTGAGCCACCAGGGAAGCCCCAGCTTATGGCATACACAGTGATAAATATCTAGGTGAGAATTAAAAACCTTTGTTATTGTCAGGTGTCCACAATTCAGACGTGTTCATTTTATCTAGGGGAGCGTATATGGAGGTTTGACTGCAGTGTTGATTTATCGAGACAATATATATGCCACTTTAAAAATGCAGCTGAGGATTTTAGGCACTGCAGCATACAAAATACCAGGTGTTAGCAAAGTCATCATTTAGAACTATTCCACCTCAGTTTGTTTCTTTTAAATCAAACAAAAAGATCTCTGGGTTGTACGAAATATATTAATTTTCCTTCTTTTCAAGATTGAGAAGATAGAGTGGGACACGTGGACCTGTGTGCTGGGGCCCACCTGTGAGGGCATCTGGCCAGTGCACAGCGATGTGACTGATGTAAATGCTGCCAGCCTCACCAAAGACTGTTCCCTCTTAGCCACAGGAGATGATTTTGGTTTCATTAAGCTTTTCTCGTATCCTGTCAAGGTAATATTGCATGTTTACTATATGCATTTGCTTAGTTTCAAATAATAACCCCAAAACTATCTATTGTATTTAAGTGGATTTTTAAATATCAAAGGAATAAGTAATCAACATTGTTATCTACAGTTGTTTACATTTGCAGTTGTACAGTTATCTACATCATGGTTGTTTATGCCCATAGAAACCTTGGTGACCTTATGTATACTAGTTTGAGTCAGAGTCTCGTGGTGTAGAATTCTTCCCTGAAAGTCTGTCAGTGGACATGAAGTCCAACATCTCACGAACTGCAAAGTAAGAATTTTCTGTACAACTTGGACTGGCACTTTTACTAGCCTACTTCTGGAGATGAAGAATTCACTACTGTACAAGGTAGTGCAATTCATTTTTAAATCACTCCATTGGTAAAATGCTTTGCCCTAGGTAGAGCTGATTTTTGTTTTCCTTTAGCCAAAGTTCTACCTTCTGAATTGTTGTTGAATAAGTCCAGTCTTCTGACAGCCTTCTTTCGTGGGAAGATTGTATTTGACCCCCTGAAGTCTCATTTTCTCCAGTCTAAACATCCAGTTCCTTCAGTAACAAGGTGTCTAGCTGTCTCCTCCTCTGTTTTATCAATTCCATTAAATTCTGTGTTGTTTCTTCTTTTAGTTTTATTGAGATATAACGGACATGCAGCACTCTATAAGTTTAAGGCGGACTTAATGATTTGACTTACATACCTTATGAAATGATTATCACCATAAGTTTAGTGAACATCTGTCATCTAAACAGCGATGAAACAACAGAAAAAGCAATGTTTTTTCTTGTGATGAGAACTCTTGGGATTTATTCTATTAACAGCTTTCATTTTAATATACAGAAGAATTAGCATAAAACTGCATCCCTGATGTTTATTTATCTTCTAACTAGAAGTTTGTACCTTTTGACTGCCTTTATCTAGTCCCCCCACACCCCTCACTTTGATAACTACAAATTGGTCTCTTTTTCCAAGAGTTTATTTACTTGTTTGTTTTGAAGTATAGTTGACTTACAACGCTGTGTTAGTTCAGATATTATGTTATTATTGACTGTATTCCCACTCTGCTCATTCCATCCTCATGACTCATTTATTTTGTAACTCTTAATCTCCCTTACCCATTTCAATTCCATTTCAAAGTAACTCCTCTGGGACCAAATTCAGGTCCATCCAGGTTGCTGCAAATGGCATTATTTCATCCTCTGCAATGGCTGAGTAAAATGCCATTGTATATATGAGCCGCATCTTCTTTGTCCATCGTCTGTTGAGGACGCTTAAGTTGTTTCCATGTCTTTGCTACTGGAAATAGCGCTGCAATGAACACTGGGGTGCACGCTTCCTTTCAAGCCATATTTTTCTTCGGATATATGCCAAGGAGTGAGGTTGTTGAATCATACGGTAGCTCTATTTTTAGTTCCCTAAGGAACCTCCGTATTGTTCTCCATAGTGGCTGTACTAACCTAAAACTAACACAACATTGTTAATCAACTGAACTCCAATATAAAATAAAAATTAAAAAAAAAAAAAGTGCTTCAGATGCAGACTGATCAGCTCAGGGTTCATCTCAGTAGGACTCTTCTTGTTTTGATTTTATTTCTGTATTTAATCAAACAAAGATGGCATCAGCTCTTTTGGCTGCCAATACCAAACAGTTGAATCATAGATATTATTCCTCAAAATGGTAAGGTTATCCCCCCTCTTAGACTTACACAACTGATCTTCTAAAATATGAGTACACAGCTTTGTATTTGTACCAAATAAGATTTATTTTGTTTATTTTCCCACACAAACATATCTTGTTTATGTTTCAACCTATCAACATCTTTGAAATACCGTTCCAAAGTATTTACTTTCCCTTTCAGCATCACACTGTTCTCTGATTTCAGGAGTGTGAGTTACAAATCATAGAAGAAAAAAAAAGACTAGAACAACCAAATACCACCACCAAGAGCCCCCATTCAATTTGGCATTCTGTTACTTAATACACACATATTCAGTTCAGTTCAGTCACTCAGTCATGTCCGACTCTTTGCGACCCCATGGACTGCAGCACGCCAGGCCTCCCTGTCCATCACCAACTCCCAGAGTTCACTCAAACTCATGTCCATCGAGTCAGTGATGCCTAGTAACAGGCATTTAAATCTGTCTGACCATGGAGTTGGTGATGGACAGGGAGGCCTGGTGTGCTGCGATTCATGGGGTCGCAAAGAGTCGGACACGACTGAGCGACTGAACTGAACTGACCATGCCATCATGGAGCTCATATTTCTATCTCTAGTCTGATAAGATATCATTAAAACTTAGCAAATATCTTGCTGAAAGCCAGATTATGTCTCTGGTATTTTTAATCTCTCCTAAACAAACCAACCAATAAAAGATATGCAGTTAGTTCACTGTGAACCCCTGTTGTTGCCTAGTCATCATTACTTTTCCAAGTGCTTATCAACCTTCTGTGTAATAATTCACCCTAGAATCTTCCAGGGATTGCATCAACTCATGAGTCAGCATGTGCCAGAGCCTACGTGTTTTCCCTTTTGGATCTGGGAACTTTTTTTTGGATGCCACTTCTTCTGGCTTCCAAACTCTCAACCATTACTGACCTTATTTCTGTAATTACATTTGAAGGTGTCTGCGCTCAAGGACATGAGCTCTGTTTGGACCTCTCTGGTTTGGGGAGCATCCCCTTTAATAGAGGTGATCATTAAATCTGCTCCCTGTTCATATTAAGCCATCTGATGTAAGCAGTGTTCCTAACTTTTCTCTTTTTCTTCTAGCCCTAAATATATCTTTAAAATCCTTTCCAGATGTCTTAGCTTTTCATTTTTGCATTCTTGAAACTGTACTAAAGTTGTCTGTAGAATATTTTTGTGTTCATCCCTGGTTATTTGCTCCTGCTTCTGTTACTTGTACATTTAAAACCTGAATACATCAACTCCCTCTTCAGCCACTTTGGTTTCTTTAGATGCCTTCTTTCCTTCTTCATTTGTTAATGTCTCCTCAGATTATCATTTTGGGGAGCCTTTTCTAATATACACTTCTGATTATGCCCTGTGCTCCTTTCATTGACCATCAAGAAGCCACTTGGTAACCTTCTCCCAGTGATTTATGTTACTACCACCTACCAGCCCTTTCTATTTGTTAAGAGTCCAGTTCTGTGTAGCAGTTTTCCTTGCTACTTCTACATTTTTTGAAATGAGACTACCAGCAGGACAAGTCAAGTTAGTGCTGCCCTGGTTTTAGTGGACTGAGGTCTGGGCAGGTGTTTAGATACCTGAAATCCTCACGATACTATTGCATCGTGCTCCTGAGCCAGATTTATTGTTCATCTTGGGAGCTCGTCACCCACATCCCTAGTGTGACCAGGAAGGCTGTCTCCTGCAGTAATTTTGAGGTGTGTTCCTCCAACTCCTGGAGTTCCAGAAGGCTCCTTAGGGACAACCCCAGGAAACAAGGGTTGGGGGGCAACTGGAGGGGCGCGGTTCCCCTCCTTCTCCAGAGACACTCTATGTTTTTGCCTTTTGTACGCTGAGCTTCTATGTAAGATTTTCCCCAAGATATTGTTGTGAAAATTTTCAAGCATACAGGAAAGCTGAAAGAATAATAGAGTGAACTCCTAGAAACCCACCACTTAGATTTTGTGATTTGAAGTAAATTGTTGACATCAGGATACTTACCCCTAATTGTTTCAATTTACATGTCATTACCTAGAGTTCATTTTTTTTTTTAAGTAAATTTTATGTATAGTTGAGATGCACCAATTTTAAGGTTCCTTTTGATGAACTTTGACAAACACTTACACCTGAATTATCCAAGTCAGTCAGTCAGTTCATTCGCTCAGTCGTGTCCTACTCTTTGTGACCCCACGGACTGCAGCACGCCTGGCCTCCCTGTCCATCACCAACTCCCGGAGTTTACTCAAACTCATGTCCATTGAGTCGGTGATGCCATCCAACCATCTCATCCTCTGTCGTCCCCTTCTCCTCCCACCTTAAGTCTTTCCCAGCATCAGGGTCTTTTCAAATGAGTCAGTTCTTCGCATCAGGTGGCCAAAGTATTGGAGTTTCAGCTGCAACATCAGTCCTTCCAATGAATATTCAGGGCTGATCTCCTTCAGAATGGACTGGTTGGATCTCCTTGCAGTCCAAGGGACTCTCAAGAGTCTTCTCCAACACCACAGTTCAAAAGCATCAATTCTTCGGCTCTCAGCTTTCTTTATAGTCCAACTCTCACATCCATACATGACTACTGGAAAAACCATAGCTTTGACTAGATGGACCTTTGTTGGCAAAGTAATGTCTCTGCTTTTCAATATGCTGTCTAGGTTGGCCATAACTTTTCTTCCAAGGAGCAAGCATCTTGTAATCCAGACACCTATCAAAATATAGAAGAGTATCATTATCCCAGGAAGTCCCCCCATGCTAACTTCTGGGGCACTCTCCACCCCCGCTCCACTCTCAGATGAAAAAACGATTCCAATGTTGTTTTTGTTTTTGTTACCATAGATTAGCTTTCCCTGTTTCAGAACTTCGTATAAATCAAATGATCAATTAGGAACCGTTTATTTCTGGCTTCTTTCCCTCAGGTAATGTTTCTGAGATTTCTTCATGT
Source organism: Bison bison bison (assembly GCF_000754665.1). Lineage (NCBI taxonomy): Eukaryota > Metazoa > Chordata > Mammalia > Artiodactyla > Bovidae > Bison > Bison bison. Next base: position 1,391,501 of record NW_011494738.1, on the reverse strand, counting down.
TGTGTGTAACAATGTTGTTGTTGTTTTAGTTGCTAAGTCATGTCCAACTCTCAATAATCCTGTCCTTTCCTTTTTATAGCTGAGGAGAATTCCACTGTGCGGATATAGCAAAGTTTGTTTATCCACCCAGCCATCAGTAGACACATGCTTCTCCTGTGTTTGGTTATAATGAAGTTGCAGTGAACATTTTTGGACAAATCTATGTGGACATATTTTTTTTCCTTTCTTTTAAGTAAATGTGTGGGAGTGAAATTTCTGTGTTATTGGGGGAAATGTGTTTATCTTTTTTTTTTTTAAACTTTACATAATTGTATTAGTTTTGCCAAATATCAAAATGAATCTGCCACAGGTATAAGAAACTGCCAGATCTTTTTCCAAAACGGTTGTATCATTTTATGTTCTCACCAAAAATGTCAGGTTTCTAGTTGCCAATTTGACGTTGTCAGACTTATAAAGGTTAGCTGTCTTGAGGAGTAGATAGTGTGATCTTACTGTGTTTGTAACTTACGTTTCCCTGGTGATCAATCATGCTGAGCATTTTTTGTTTGCTAATTGGCCATTTGTGAAGTGTTTGTATAAATCTTTTGTCCACTATTTTAAATGGAATTATTTACCTTTTTATTCTTGAGTTCTACTGTGTAAGATTTGATTGAAGAAGAAGTTTCATAATTTAAAAGCATTTGAAAACCAGTCAAATATAAACCACTTTGATAGTATCACTTCTCTCCTTTTTTTTCATCTGATTTTCCTGGTACTCTTTCCTTCCGAATTTCATGGACCCAAGCTGGAGAACATTTCTAGATGTATAGTCACACTCCTCCAATGCTCTGGGTGTGTTGGCCACACACACACACAGTCTGTTATGGACTGAATGTTTTTGTCCCCACTAAACTTCCTATGTTAAATCCCTAACATCCAATATGACTGGATATGTAGAGAGGGCATTTACAGAAATAAATAAGGTTAAGTGAGGTCATAAACATGAGTCTCTGATCCAATAAGATTAGTGTCCTTATAAGAAGAGATACCAATGAGCTCACTCACTCTCCCCATGCGCACACACGCTGAGGAGGAAAGGCTAGATAGAAAGTTTCTCCATGCTCATATAAGGGGTCCACAGCCGGGGTGAGAGCCCACACCAGGAGTCAAATTGACCGGCACGTTGGTCTTAAACTTCCCTGCCTGCAGAACTGTGTGGAATAAAATTCTGCTGTGTAAGCCACCCAACATGTGGCATTTTTTATGGCAACCCTACCAAACTAAGATCAAGGCATCCAGTCCCATCACTTCATGGCAAATAGATGGGGAAACAGTGGCTGACTTTATTTTTCTGGACTCCAAAATCACTGCAGATGGTGACTGAGCCATGAAATTAAAAGACACTTATTCCTTGGAAGGAAAATTATGACCAACCTAGATAGCATATTAAAAAGCAGAGACATTACTTTGCCAACAAAGGTCCGTCTAGTCAAGGCTATGGTTTTTCCAATGGTCATGTATGGATGTGAGAGTTGGACTATAAAGAAAGCTGAGCACCAAAGAATTGATGCTTTTGAACTGTGGTGTTGGAGAAGACTCTTGAGAGTCCCTTGGACAGCAAGGAGATCCAACCAGTCCATCCTAAAGGAGATCAGTCATGGATGTTCATTGGAAGGAATGATGTTGAAGCTGAAACTTCAATACTTTGGCCACCTGATGCGAAGAGCTGACTCATTTGAAGAGACTCTGATGCTCGGAAAGATTGAGGGCAGGAGGAGAAGGGGAAGACAGAGGATGAGATGGCTGGACGGCATCACCGACTCAATGGACATGGGTTTGAGTAAACTCCAGGAGTTGGTGACGGACAGGGAGGCCTGGCGTGCTGTGGTTCATGGAGTTGCAAAGAGTCAGACATGACAAGCGACTGAACTGAACTGAACTACCAAACTAAGACACCATGCTGTTGCAGTGTTCTCGCACTGAGTACTACGTCATCAAGTCTTGGTGATGCCTACAAGACCATATTATCATCACACAGCTCTCTGTCCAAAATTCAAGTTCCACTTGTTAGACTCTAATGTCATGTCTTCTTCTTAACCCTTTTCCTTGTTCTCCTTTCCTTTGAGTTACTAGGTCTCTCTTCTAGGCATTTTTTCTATCCATGTCTTACATAGGCACTTTGACAATTTAAAATCTTGATGTGGGCACTAGGCCCCTGACAATCATATTGTTTCCACATTTGTTTCCAAAGTAGAGTCCATAAAATAGACTCTGCTTTGTCAGAGCCCACCCATTTGTCCAGTACCTTAAACCACGTCCCAGGAAATCTGATGCTGTCCTGTAGCACCGTCCATTTGCTTCCCATAACCTCCCTTCCTTTCCAAGCTCTTCCCCTTCCCTCTATCAGAGAGGCTAAAATACCACCACATTGCTTACATTTTTTAAATGTAAATGTTTACTTTTTAAAAAAATCCACCCCCAAGTTGTTAAGTGTCCTTCTCATAATGTCAAAGACTCTAGAGAAAGATTCATCGAAGAGGAATCTTGTATGTAGAATTTTACAGACAGAGAAACTATATGTAAAATGTTGTAAATATGGGGAAAGGGTACATAGCTTTCATCAGATTTTTACGAATTTCCTCTTAAAAGCAGTTAGCAACAAGCACTCTGGAGACACATTTCAGATTCTCTGTTCTTTCATGACTCACTGGAAGAGGAAGATTGTGGTTTTGAGTCCTGATGGGTGTTACAAAAGTGCATAGTTTGGCATGATGACCCAAAAGGACAGCTCATCTGACCCAGCTGTGCCAGGCCTCCAGGAGGCTCCACCCATAGGCCCTCAGGGAACCGCCAAACACCTTGCTCCTGGGGGAGCAGCTGGCTTCCTGGAACCTTTTAGTAACTGTGAATTCCCATTGTTCTGTGGAGCAGGGACCTGGTTTCCTATTCTGAGAACCTTGAATCATCTCTACTGGAATAATCTCAGCTTTGTTAAACAACTTCAGTGACTTAGAACTTTTTCCTTTTTCTCTTTCTGCTCTGTGTCACTTTCTTTTCCCCTGCAGCCTAATTCTGATCATTTTAGAGTGTTTTTTTTTTTCCATTATCTTTCCTTTTGAATTCCTCTATCTAGATGCAGGAGTAGAGAGAGGGATTTCTCAAGCTCTTTCACTTTCTCCGCTCCTCAAGAGACCAACTTGCATTTGTAGTGGATCAAAATGGGTCGCTTCCCGCTTCCAGCAGGAAGACCAGCAGGACACGTGGCTGTCCCACTCTGACTGTCCTCTCTGTTCCCATGCCTTCTGGATTTCACACGGTCACGCAGTGGGTTCCTTAGAAACCCTTCCTTTGCTCTGCCTCTTCTCTAGCAAATAGTGGCTCTGGAGGGCTTCCCAGAAATGCTGCCTGCCTGCTTGCTTCCTAGTATGTCTAGACTCTGTACTCTGCTGAGGGGTGGGCAGTTCCACTCAGCTGCCAGGTAGGGGTCAGCCAAATACACAGAGACCTTGACCATGAGTATCTCAAAGTCACGTACTGTCCTGCCCTGCCCGTGTCTTCCTGCCATGCGTCTGTGCTGGTTTCAGGTTTCCCAACACGCCCGTCCAAAACTCTCTGGAAGCCTCTTGTCGATGACTGAATAAAGTTTTCATCTGAGACACCGATGCCCCTTGCGTGACCTCAGAAAGTTCATGCGGCTTCCCACGTCGCATAAGGTATTCCCTGCGAGTAGCTGAGAGGATGGAAAGTCTCTCCCTCTCTCGGTGCTCCCACGGAAGCTATTTTTGCCAGGCTGTGGCTCATGCCCTGAAAATGGAAGCTGGTCTCTGGTGCCAGCCTGGGCTTCTCACTGCTTGTCAGGACTCCCCGGACGTGAACAGCTGCTCTCACCGCACTCTCAGCCTTCCCTACCTCACTCTCAGGGTGGTGTGGCTTGGTTGCCACTCTGAAGAGCTTTCAATAGAGACTAATAAATTGGGTTCTATTTATTTGGTTATGTTTGGCTTTTTAAAAGTTTGACCTACTGTAATAAGTTCAATATATATGGATTTAATTTTATTTTACTTTTTCAGATATAACCTGAAGGTTGTTTAGTTGTGGAACGTTTTTGGGGGGTTATATTTGTTTAAAAGGAGCTAACTTTGGTTTTATGTGTGTGTGTGTGTGTGTTTTTTTAAGGTGACTTGTCAACCTGTTTATTGTATTTTTTCAGTTTGTGTTCTTTATTTTTGGGAGTTTTGTTTTTTCCTTTCTCTTTGAGCTCACTTTGTTTTAACATCAATTTACTTGAGTGTTTCTAGTGTTAGAAATTGTCTCCAGTGTCCATGACAGAAACTGTTGCTTTGCTTTTAAATCTTCCTTGCTGCCCCAGGATCATAAGAAGGCCCTTGCTTGTCTGTCACAACCTGGACTGTGGTAAAAAAGGCGCTGAGGGGGATGACCCGGGAGACACTTGATCTCAAATGTCAGCCAGACTCACCATCAGGGGTTTACACTAGATACCTGTGGAGAACAGACGTCTGACAACTAAGAGAGGCAGAAACAAGCTCTTTATCCTTTCTTAGGCTACTTTGTCAGGTGTCCAGAAATAGGTTCTATAGTTTACATTTCATTCATTTCCTCACAGACTATTTGTTGAGAACTTACAGTGAGGCAGGAAATGTTTTAGGGAAGAAAGAGAGCTAGTCCCTGCCCTCATGGAGTTTACACTCTGGAAAAATGTAGGGAAATTACTCCTCATGTGAACTGTTTCCTTTGTATCCTGTAGAAGCCTCTCTAGACAATAACATGGATGAAATAGTCCAGAAACTAGAATAATGAGACTCCGAGTCCAAGTGGGGTCATCGCTGTTTTCTGACATCGCAGGGCCAGCACGCGAGATTTAAGAAGTATGTGGGGCACAGCGCCCACGTCACCAACGTGAGATGGCTGCACAACGACTCAGTGCTGCTCACCGTGGGCGGCGCTGACACGGCCCTGATGATCTGGACGCGGGAGTTTGTGGGGACCCAGGAGAGCAAGTTGGTGGACAGTGAGGAGTCGGACACCGATGCGGAGGAGGATGGAGGTGAGCTCAGTGCCGCGTGCCTACCCTGCCTTCCTCCACCCGCTCCTGCACCATCGCAAACCAACTCTCCTCCCGTGTCTTTCTGTCGTTTGAGGCTATGACAGTGACGTCGCTAGAGAAAAGGCTATTGATTATACCACCAAGATCTATGCTGTGAGCATCAGGGAAATGGAAGGCACCAAACCGCACCAGCAAATGAAAGAAGTTTCGGTGGAGGAAAGGTATGCTGTCTCCAGGTCTGCTTGCACTTGTGATGCCTGATGAAAAGAAACTCATTGAAACCAGAGTGTGTTTTCTTTGCCCCCAAAGTTGCTACTTAAGCCCGTCTTTATTTATGTGTATGCACAGTCTTCACCTGTACACAGGCTTGAGCTGAGGGAAGTTTCCCACAGCCTTCAATATGAGGGGAGGGTGGGTTACAGTTTGCAGAAGTTGTTTATGGAAAATGAATTGATGAGACATGAGATTTGATGAGACTACCAGGCTTCCCTTTGCCTAGAGAGGTTGTCAGGACAGCCCAAACCTATCTTGAATGTGAATGTGATGGCTCATGGCGGGGAGCATGCTGACCTGGGAGGTAGAAGGGAAAGCAGGCTTCTAAAGTCCTGGAGGAATACTTGTGGGCTCTTAAAAATAATCTTCCATTCTGCCAGAGTCTCTGCACTACACACTTCTACTTGGTGTGCCTTCTCTTACAGTGTCTTCACCCGCCCAGATTTGTTCAGGCTTGTTTGATCATTCTAGGCCTAGCCAAAGTGATTTCGTTGCTATGGATCCTCTGTGTAGAATGAGAGTTTCTGTTTTTATTTTGGGCCTTTCTGATGTGCTATTGTAAGTCTTGGTAAAACACTTTAGCATTTCTTTTTTTAAAAAGTTCATAATTACTACAATTATTTAATCTGCCATATTCATATAAAGGAGGATAAAGAGTGAATAAAAACTCTAGCATGTAAACAGAATTTCATGGATCTCAAAGATGTTTAAGAATTCTATGTGGGCTCTTTCCATTGACATAGGTTCAGTGTTCACAAGAACCCTGGTTCCATGATGTATTATTAATAGGATTCAAATTGTTTTGCATTTATTATGGCTTCCCTGGTAGCTCAGTCAGTAGAGACTCTGCCTGCATTGCAGGAGACCTGGGCTTGATCCCTGAGTCGGGAAGATCCCCTGGAGAAGGAAATGGCAAATCACTCCAGTATCCTTGCCTGGAAAATCCCATGGACAGAGGACCCTGGTGGGCTGCAGTCCATGGGATCACAAAAAGTTGGGCACAACTGAGCAAATAACACTTTCACTTTCATGGCTTTCTGAATAGTAATAGATATTTAATAAACCTGTTCTATTACCTTTTACTATTAGGTGGAAATTTAAATACAAAGAAATAAAATAGCATTTCCCCTCCTGCTTCAGTCCAGTGCCAGATGTTAAAATAAGCCTGATAAATGGTGGGTGTGCTACAGGCAAGAAGATTGAACTGATGCAAAAAATTCCTAATTCTTCCCTAGCATCTTTGTTAAATGTTACTAGGGGGGTCAGAGTTCTCTTTTGATTAAAAATTTTAGAGATTTTTCTGCAATAATCTGTAAATTATCATTTATTTTGCTTGCAACATGGTTTTTTAGCGGCCACAAAGAGGAAATGTTTTTAAAGGACCTAATTCTAAGAATAAAGAAAAAATTTTAAAGTTCATAAGCACATAGTACATGAATAAGCCTCCCACCTACATGTGCTGTGCTTAGTCCCTCAGTCATGTCCAGTTCTTTGCAACCCCATGGACTATAGCCCACCAGGCTCCTTGCCCTGGGGATTCTCCAGGCAAGAATACTGGAATGGGTTGCCATGCCCTCCTCCAGGGAATCTTCCCAACCCAGGGTTGAACCCTGGTCTCCTGCACTTCAGACAGATTCTTTACCATCTGAGCCACCAGGGAAGCCCTTCCCCTGACATCTAAATAATCCACTCTAAAAAACATTTGGCCTAAATTATGCATGCTTAAAAAAAAATAAGCATTACCCAACTTCTCCAATTTCACATATAACATTATAAAATGAGTTGACTTGGCTATTATTTCAAGGTTGCTTCTGGCTGATTGCTACAACCTAGTGATTCATCATGCTGAGATTTGGACTGGCCACTAAGACATAGAAATCTAATCACATTCCTAAATCCAAACACTATAGCTAGTTTCTAACCTATAGTGAGGTTCACCTGAACCTCTTTTGGTCTTGCTGTCTCTTTCGGCAGGTCTATAAAAATCTCATACCTGCCCAGTTTAGGAGCCGTAAGAAAGTTGGCTCAGTGGGTAAAGAATCCACCTGCAGTGCAGGAGACACAGGAGATGCAGGTTCGATCCCTGGGTCGGGAAGATCCCCTGGAGAAGGAAACGGCAGCCCACTCCAATATTCTCGCCTGAGAAATCCCATGGAAAGAGGAGTCTGGCAGGCTACAGTCCAAAGGGTGGCAAAGAGTTGGACACAACTGAGTAACTAAGCATGGCAAGAAAGGTAAAGGTAGCTGCTGCTGCTGCTAAGTCGCATCAGTTGTGTCCGACTCTGTGTGACCCCATAGATGGCGGCCCACTAGGCTCCTTTGTCCCTGGGATTCTCCAGGCAAGATTACTGGAGTGGGTTGCCATTTCTTTCTCCAATGCACGAAAGTGAAAAGTGAAAGTGAAGTTGCTCAGTCATGTCTGACTCTTAGCGACCCCATGGACTGTAGCCTACCAGGCTCCTCCATCCATGGGATTCTCTAGGCAAGAGAACTGGAGTGGGTTGCCATTGCCTTCTCTGGGTAAAGGTAGAGAGGACCCTAAAAATTTTGAGTCTTAAAATCCAGAATTTTGAAGCTGACTTACTTTCTTTATCACACAAGATTGTCGTAGATTAGCATACATAGAATTAATTTTTTTTTAATACCAACAATAAAAAATGCTTCATGGTGTTGTGAGATACAGGGGTAGGCAGTTTAGTACTTAATGCTGTTCTGTGCTTAGTCACTCAGTCGTATCCGACTCTTTGCGACCCGCTGGATTGCAGCCCGCCAGGCTCCTCTGTCTGTGGGATTCTCAGGCCAGAATACTGGAGTGGGTTGCCATGCCCTACTCTGGAGGATCTTCCCAACCCAGGGATTGAACCCAGGTCTTCCGTATTGCAGGCAGATTCTTTACCGTTTGAGCCACCAGGGAAGCCCATTTTAGTACTTTACTGACGTATAAAAACAAATGGGCTTCCCTAGTAGCTCAGCTGGTAAAGAATCCACCTGCAATGCAGGAGATCTGGTTCGATTCTTAGGTCCAGAAGATCCACTGGAGAAGGGAATGGCTACCCACTCCAGTATTCCAGCCTGGAGAATTGCATGGACCATATAGTCTATGAGGTCACAAAGAGTCAGACACGACTAAGTAACTTTCACTTTCACCTTCAAAAACAAATGATTCATAGCAGGATGTGATGAAGAAAACATGTAGTGAAGAATACAATTTTAAGGTATAAAGAGGGTCCAGCGGCGTAGTCAAGCCTTTTCTATAGATAGCAGCATCTTTGATAACTTAAAGCATCAGTTCCCAGAGGGGGCTGTAACCACTCTAGGGTTTCAGCTGCACAGCATGCTGGGAGTTAAGCAGGCCCACACCAGGAAGGGGCCAAGGGAGAAGGAGCAGTAAGTAGTGTCTGAATTAGCAGCCTTCATGCGGACAAATTAGTTCTTAATCAGAACTGAGAACAGCAGTCCCCCCAATCCTGGTCAGTAATTTAGGGGAGCTTGAATCTCAGAGACAGGACTGTAGACAGTTTCTGAACTGCAGAAGAAAGAGGTGCCAGGCAAGACAGGCATTCAGAGAATTTGTGAGAAAGCAGGATGAGACAGGGAAGGGGGGTAGCACCGGGCACGTGGGGTTGGGGGAGCTCCTCACAGTATCAGGCAGACAGCTCATCTGGGGTACAAAATGGGCTCCATGGACTCCAGCACCTGGCATGAGAGAGAGGCAAATGCTCTGGGCCTCGGATGTCGGGCCCAGGGGACCAGGCGGCACCCAGGTTCTCCCTGGGGATATTCAGGACTGTCAGCCCTGACACCACTCCCTTTGACTACTTCAAGCCCTGCTGACTCAAGAGGCAGGAGTGGCCTTGACCTTCCCTTCACCATTCCCTCCTGTGTGTACCTGCAAATACCCTCCTGTGCCTGTTCTAACACCTGTGCCAAAACGTGCACCAGTAAGACTAACAGGAGATAAATACTCAAGGATCACAAGAGACCTAGGCTCAGAACACTCACTCAGGGCAAGGGACTTCTCTTGCCTCCTATCAGTGTTTCAGGCAGTTCTACATTCAGTTTACATCCCTTTCCACCTTAGAACCTGTGAGATGAGTGCAGCATCTGTCATGTTGAGAACAGTGCCTTGAAGGCAGCTGCACATTATGCATCCATCAGTTTTTAAGCAACTGAATTCCTAATTCCTAAAATTTATGATAGTCGTAGATTAAATAGCTGGGAGGCTTTGGATTATGTGTTTCAGTATAATTCTATAACCTTGTGAGTTCCTATTTTTCAAAAGCCATATGATCTTCAGATTCAGCCTTTTGAGGGGTGGGAAAGCTGAGAGAAATGGTAAATGCTTTCAAAAGAAATACTAGGCTACCCCTATTGATACATAGTCCCTTCCAGGTGTTCCCCGAGCATCCTGGCCCCTTACTTCAGCTTTGCTCTGGTGCACTAGGTGCGTGGCCTCCTTGGCCCCGCCACACCTGTCTAGCCAGCCCCCAGTCTTGGTAAGCTGTTGGGTCAGCCTTCCACTCAGCAGTCACATGTGGCACATGACTGAGGGAAGTCTAGAAGTCTCATCTAGCACTCAGAATGCGTACTCATCTTTGGTTTTCCTGTCCCAAGCGGGGACTCTGGTCTCTATTGAAGGCACATCAATTTGTTCCCCCAAATGACTGGATATTGCTTAAATTATTGTAGACCTAAAATGAAAAAAACTGACTCTTTTTAAAGTCATGAAGTTATATTGATATTTTAAATGTAAGTCTTTTTCTGCTTTCTTTTAATAGAAGTTTTTTTTTTCCCCTGTCTTTGATGTGTTATATGTTGGATAGTCTTGTCTAAAACATCAGAAATCTTTCTTTTCTGGTTTTGATTCTTGGCTCAAGCTCCCTGAAGTTGGCTTCAAAGACCATAAAAATATAGGACTTCTGGTATCTTAGATAGAATTTCATAAGATTGGTAGGCAGTGACAAAAATAACCTAAATCTTTCACACTTGGTCTGAACTCCCTGTGTCATCTGTGGCCTCAGCAAGAGACTCTGAAAAGGAAGTCATTCGGGGAGAGCTTAGTGAAAGGACAACGATGTGGGCAGCATTTAAGAAGGTGGTGTGGCACCTCGGCAGTAATGACGACTGGAAGGGCAAGGGCAGGAAGCTGTTGCCAGGTATGGAGAAGGTGGCTATAGGAGCAGGCCACCTTCCAGGAGACCTGAGAGGAGGGTTGAAGGTAATTAATCTGAGTCCCTGAAAGCAGGTGTTGAGGGAATGGATGCCTCAGCTGCGTTCTCTCCTCGCCTGCTGGCCTCCTGCTGCCTCTCTTTAGCTGAATGCAGTCTGTGCCTGAAGGGCAAGGCCGTGCCTTGATGCAATCTATGGCAGGCAGCCATGGAGGGCAGAGAGCAAAACAGAAGGGTAGATGGGAGATACGGAAGGACGCACGGAAAATACCCGCCCATTCTCCTTGAATATTTTTCTTATGGAAACTAGTATCATTATCACTAAAGAGAAATTCAGGCCACTTTAATATTGAACAGCAATTACTGCCCTTTATAAATGCTTCTGGATATGTACAGGTATTTATTGCCTAATATTATAACAAAGAAGTCAATAAATACAATAAATACATCCAAATCAATATCAAGAATTATTAGAGACACTTAAAACTTTACCTAATTTAAGTGGAACAGTTTTGATGAGCCATAGTTTTTACATCACTGTCTAGGAGTACCACAAGAATCGACTCATTAGAGATGAGAATTACAGCTTTTTAAAATCAATAACATTTCAACATCGTTGGCCCATCTCCAGAGATTTTTATTTTCACATTAAGACAAAATCAAGAAATTAGAAACTTAAAACTATAGAATTGTTTGGTATCAATATCCAGTCTTTAGTACAGATCAAAATTATCATGCAACCTGTTTTGCATCCCATGGTAACTGGGTGATCACCACAGAGGTGAATCACAAAAGGCATTTTGTTACTTTCTAGATAGGCTCTAACAGTATCTCCAGATGTGTGGGGTACCGTCTTTTATTAAAATCCAAATACGCCGACCACACATTAGTCTTCCCAGTGGTACTCAGTGGGGCCATGTCCCCACCTTTTCCTCACTTCACTGCTTAAATTAACCATCTGCATGGGGAATAGTAATAATGGAGGTTCTTATTTAATATATTCAGTTGGAACCTGCATTCACACAAAACCCCAAATTTATGATGAAAGAAAAAATAAATACAAATTGAATTATTTTTATGGAAATTGGCATTAAAGTATTTACTAACTTTTATTTTTCTAAGTGGATGTAATAGTTAGCTTAGGGATTGTTTTCTCAATGCACCTGAATCAGCAGTCTGTATTTTTTCAGGGTCCTTTATTAACGAGCACTGAGGCTTGCAGCTTCTGGGGCTCTGTCCACAAAGTTAGTTCATAATCTGTCTCTAAGCAGTTGGTACCCCTGGTCCCTTCCAGCCCTCAGGTTAAAGGATTATGCCTTTAGGCAATTGCGAACACCAGCATTAGGTGGAGAGACCCTTACTCCTAAGCTCCATCTCTGTGGCATTGAGGATCGTTGTCCCCTTTGGCAGGGAGAGTGTGACAGAGAGTGTTTAGGAGGGATCTAGAGGGTCAGGCAATTTCCGTGCTCAGGCACATATGCTACAAGCTTCCCTTCATGTGGTTGAATGAGTAGCGCCTCCAACAGTTCCCATGGACAGGGAGGGACTCATCCCTGGGCACCACTGGCCCATTGCAATATTCACCCACATTTGGCTGCCAGCATCTCATTAGCTTTCAGTAACCCCCACTTGTGGACCTACAGACAGATCAGGATCCTGAAGGGTGGTCTTTGTCCTCCCTCTCCCTCTAGAACCTCACTCTGGAGAGGATGGTGTGAGCACCCCTAGACAGTACTGGGTCAGGGGGAGGGCATTGTATGCTGGGTGGAATCCTTCTCCCGATCACCCAGAGTGAAGGGCAGGGAAAAGAGTATTTTCCACTCCACAGACTGCGTTCCCCCACCGGGCAACCTCGCCGCCCATCCGTCTCAGCTACTCAGCATGAGGAAACACTGAGGTGGCAGTGCCAGAGCTATTCTTAGCAGGGGATTATAAAGGAGGAATCTGCGAATACTCTTACATTAATCTTTTAGTCCCTCTGGTGCATATTCACTCCCAATCTAGGCCATATGTTCCTTAGGAAACCAAGAAGCTTTTATAAACCAAGATTAGAAGCAGATTCTGAGCCTTCTCTGAATGGTGGTCCCCTCCTCTTGGAACTGACAAGTCTTAGCACCAAATGACCTCAAAATTCTACTCTGGCACTAGCGTTCTCCAAACTTTTTCTTAAACTGTGCTCACAGCTGAATGAGAAAGGCCCTAAAGCTTATCTACTTCTACTGTCTTAACATCATTTCTGAATCAATTTGAACAGATTTATGAACTGAAGAAGAAAATCCTATGAAGAGAAGTGTACATCATGGCTATATAAAGAAATGTTAAGGGGGGTTGGTTTGTTTTGTTTTTGTGTTTTTTTGCTTCCCAAATTAATAGCTGCCTTTGATGCATAGTTCCTTAATATATGAGTCCATGGTGTCAAGATTGTTAAAAGTTCCACTGTCTTGTAAGTGTTGTCTGTCTGACTCTCAGTTTCTCAGGGGTCAGCCCTGTGTCTGTCACGGTGGCCACATGTGCCTCACTCCATGCCTTGCACATGGTACATAGTGAGCAAATATTTCCTCAATGAGTAGACAAATGGGCACATTTATTTAACCTGCTCCTCTGCTTATTTAAGTAAATTAATCTGTTCTCAAACGGCTTACAAATCTGTTCTTTGTCA
>NW_011494738.1:1376557-1378257 GCF_000754665.1 Bison bison bison | reverse complement strand
GTGTATGTATTATAACTTCTTTGTCCATTTCCTTCATTGATGGGCACTTAGGTTGTTTCCATGCCTTGGCTACTGTAAATAATGCTTGTGAATATAGGGGTACAGTTATATTTTCAGTTTAGTATTTTTCATTTCCTTTAAATATTCCAGAAGTGTAATTGCCAGTTCATTTGGTAATTCCTATTTTTAATTTTTTGAGTCTTCTCCATACTTTTTTCCATAGTGGCTATGCCAGTTTTCATTCCCAGTGCACAAGGACTCCGTTTTCTTCACATCCGTGCCAGCATTTATCTTTTTGGTGATGGACATTCTAATGGTCATGAGGTGGTACCTCATTGTGGTTTTAGTTTGTATTTCTCTAACAACTAGTGATGTTGAGCATCTTTTCATGTACTTATTGTCCTTCCATGGATCTTCTTTGGAGAAATGTCTATTCAGGTCCTGTGCCCATTTTTAGATTAGATTATTTGGGGTTTTTTGCTTTTGAGTTGTATGAGTTTTATAATATATTTTGGATATTAACTCCTTATCAATATATGGTTTGCAAATATTTTTCCCATTCCATAGACTGTCTCTTCACTTTGTTGATGATTTCTTCTATTGTGCAGAAGCTTTTTAGTTTACTGTAGTTCTGCTTGTTTATTTTTTTATTTTGTTGCTTGTTCTTTAGATGTCATATCCAAAAACTCATTACCAAGACTTGTATCAAAGAGTTTTGTTCCTGTGTTTTCTTCTAAGAGTTTCATGGTTTCAGGTCTTACTTTTAAATGTCTTTAATCCATTTTGAGTTAATTTTTGTGAGTGGTGTAAGCTATGGGTCTGGTTTCATTCTTTTACATGTGAATGTCCAGTTATCCCAGAACCGTTTATTGAAGAAACTGTCTTTTCTCCATTAAGTACTCTTGGCTCCCTTGTCAAATATTAGCTTATTGTATATGGTTAGGTTTGTATCTGGTTTCTTTATTCTGTTCCATTGGTCTATTTGTCTGCTTTTATGTTGCTACTATATTTTTTCTGATGACTATAGATTTATAGTATATTTTGAAGTCAGGAAGTGTGATGCCTCCTACTTTACTCTTCTTTCTCAGGATTTCTTTCACTAATCTGGGTCTTTTGTGGCTTTGTACAAATTTTAGGAGTGTATCTTCTACCTCTTGTAAAAAGAAATGCCACTGGAATCTTGATAGGGATGCATTAAATCTGTAGATGACTTTTGTAGTAGTGGCAATTTAACAACATTCTTCTGATGCATGAACATGACTCACCTTCCACTGATTTGCTTCTTCTTTAATTGCTTTTATCAGTCTCTCATAGTTTTCAGAGTAGAGATTTTCACCTGCATAGTTAAATTTATTCCTAAGTATTTTGTTTTTGATGCTCTTGTAAATGTGCTTGATTTCTTTCTTTCTCTGAAAGTTTGTCGTTAGTGTATAGAAACACTACTGATTTTTCTCTGGTAATTTGTATCATGTAACTTTACTGAAATCATTGATTAGATTTAACAGGTTTATGATTATCTTTAGGATTTTCTATATATAAAATCATGTTATCTAAAAATAGAGATAATTTATCCAGTTCTGATACTTATATTTCTTTTTCTTACCTGATTACTCTAGCTAAGACTTCCAGCTGTGTTGAATAGGAATGGTGCAAGTGGCACCCATGTCTTATTCCTGATCTTAGAGGAAAAGGTTTAACCT
>NW_011494738.1:1352359-1376457 GCF_000754665.1 Bison bison bison | reverse complement strand
TTGTCCCACTTCACTTAAAAAAAAAAAAAACAAAAAACAGCAAGAGACTGCAGGTGCTGGTAAAAGGGAGTAACTGAGAGTGACTACTAATGGGTCGGAGAAGGCAATGGCACCCCACTCCAGTACTCTTGCCTGGAAAATCCCATGGATGGAAGAGCCTGGAAGGCTGCAGTCCATGGGGTCACTGAGGGTCGGACACGACTGAGCGACTTCCCTTTCCCTGCTGAACATGATGAAGGAGACAATGCTCCCATCCATGGTGATATTAACGAATAAACAGCCCAGCTCTCCTGGCGCTTTCCTCAGCTCCCCTGGCCTGACAGAAGCCCTTTGTCATCACTGACCAATAGCTGCTTTGTGAGCTTGTATCGAATAGTTGCTAAGAACTGACAGTCGTGCTGGCAGGTGCTGCTGAGCTTAACATCACTGAGATCTGTCAAAAGCACTTGATCCCATGGTGGAGGGACCATGAGGAGCATAAACTTTGGTACAGAGCCCTGCAGTTGCAAACAGGTTGCCTGTGAGCTAAGCTCAGGCCTCACGCTGGGAGGGTGTTTGTGTCTGTGTAGGGTGGAAAGTCTATGCTACTCCAGAGCATTTCTCTCCAAGCTAAATTCTTCTTCTTCCCTGCACCCCTTAATCCTGTGAGAGTCCTACACGCAGAGCTGCCCTGAGCAGGTGGAAGGTGGCGAGTTTCCTATTCTCTAACAAGGTGGAGAGAACTGGAGGTACAGAGTCTATTAATCACTCCAAAGGCCCGTTTCTTAGTCATGTAACTCTTCTGAAAGTTTGTTAGTGATTCTTAAGGGAATTAAATGCTACCTTCATAAATGGTTTTCCCTTTTCAGATCTCTTGACTTTCTGTGTTGTTTGAAGCAAAGTAATGACTATGTAATGGATAATTTTAGGAATTGAGCCTCCCATTCATTACAAAATAGCTTGCTCACTTTTTATCACAAAGAATGGGCCAGGGTGTAAAAATGCAGAGGTGTTATAGAATGCTATGAAGTGCTGTAAAATGATTTTTTAATAGATTAACACACCTAGGAAGTCATACTCTTACAGTGGGATCTGTTGACTCAAACCCACTCACATATGGAGCTAAAGAACACATCGCAAATGGGTAAGCACTTTTCTACCCAGAGGGAGTCTCTTTCAGAAGATAGTGGCAAAGTTGGGTCTTACTCTTTTAGTCAAGTGTTTAAATGTCTCTCGGATCTCCATTTAGAGGGAATGCATGCCACTAGGATCATTTACCCTCCCACTTTTTACTGTTGTGTGGTCAAGATGTGATAACTGATGTCTTTGCAGAAGCAGTTGTTAGGATGCACAATCTGTGCCCCTTGACATGATGTCCATGAGTGTATGACGTGGAGGATTGGGCTTCTTGTGGGTGTGTGGAAAGCACATTGGTGTGCTAGAGTGCCACTGTCATGCTCTGAACAGCCGTGTGCTCTAAACAGCCCCATCGACTCCTTTGAAGCTCACATCATGCCGGGCCATCTTTCCCCCTCCCAGTTCCTGTCATTTATCAGTTTCCTGTCTCTGTTCGGCTGGTGGTCAGCTGGCTGACCCCAGCTCCTGCCACGCTGCGGCTTATGTCATCACCCATAGCTCCTCTCGCTGACTTAACCTTCTCTCCTCTAGATTTCTCATTCCCAGAACACCTGACCTTCATCCTCATCAAGACACCCAATACCTAAACACCTCCATTTTTCTCTCAGCTCCCTCTCAGCTTCCCTCTTGCCTGCTTAAATGCCACCCCTCCAGTCCTCTGGGCTCTTCATCCCTGTATTTCTCCTAGCCCTCCACTCCTCTGACTAGAAGATCACATTGGTGCTGGGTGCCCTCACCAGAGTCCTTCCCATGCTCCACCCTACAAAACCATTCACTTCCTTCCTTCGTCTCAGAGGAAGTGAGTCCCTCCTATTCATGGTGGTGCTTGGGCCCTGACCTTCCTACTATCCAAGCTCCCTCATCATTTCTCGTCTTCTCTCTGTGTCCTATGCCACCTGCCCAAAACTGGATCCATGTCCTCAGCCAAGAAACACATTCCAATCTTTCCCATTCCACTCAACTCTGCTCATGAGAAAAACAATCCTTTGACGGAGTTTACACACGTATCCCACCCCCTCACCTTCCCTCCCTTCCCCCTTCTCATCCATGCCTCATCTGGCCATCCCATCTGTCTTCTGTCCCTGCTGACATGGTCACTCTAGTTCCCAATTCCAATCTACTCTCTTCATCTTGTTTAAAGGACAAACTTGTTTCTTCTGTAGTAGCATTGTTCAATAGAAATATAGTATAAGCTACAGAGGTGATTTTTCTAGCAGCCACGTTACAAAAAGTAAAAGAAATGGTGAAATTTAATTTTAATAATGTATTTTTAACCCAATACAAAAAATATACCATTTTAACATGTCATCAATATAGAAATAATTCATTATTTTATATCTATTTTAACTATTATTTTTACTAAGCCTTCAAAACCTGGTCTGTAATTTGCAGTTACAGTACATTGCACTGTGGACAAGGCACAGTTCAAGTACTCAGCAGCCGTGCGTGGCCAGTGGTGACCATGCTGGACAGTGCAGGTTTAGATATTCTTCTTCCACTTACCCTTTGGAAACGATCTCTTCTGGCCGTCCTCCTGCCACTCCAACCGTTCCTTCTCAGGGCCCCATGTCTGCTTCCTCTTCCAGCCCCTCATATGCTATTGGTGCTTAGGATTTCACCTTTGGCCATTCTCTTTTTTCACCTTACACCCTCTCCCTGATTCATATATCCCACCTATTGGCTATGATTCCTAGTGTTGTATGTCTGAGTCCCACCTCTCAGTTGAACCTCCAGCTAGAATAGCCAACCCACAGACGTCCAGAGTTTGACAAGCCAAAACGGAACTCCCCATCTTCCCTCAAAAATCTTCTCCTGTCTCAGGCGGTGGTGCCACCATCCACGTAGACGCCAAAGCAGAAAACTGTTGTGCAACCGGAGTAGCCCTTCCTCCTTCATCCCCTAGAGCTCATCAATTGCAATGTCCTCGAAGTCTGCGTCATCTGTATTTCTTTAACTATTCATTTGTTTCCTTCTCTACAACCACTGCTTTAGTCTGCGCCTTCACCATCCCTCTCTTGAGTTGTTGCTCTGGCCTCTGTGATAGTCTGTTCCCCTTTACTTGTGCTTCCCTCTGCTCCGTTTCTTTATGCCCTCAACTTTTCACCCATATAGTAGATGACTCACCTAAAACAGCTGAGTCTGGAACTGTACCTCTATTTTGGTAAAAGGGACCGTGTTGTAGACCTCAGTTAAAAGCATTTTCAAGATGGAAGGCTCCTCTCAGGGTTGCCCATAGTTCTGCCTGATCCCCTTCTTTCAACTCCACTTCTTCACTGAGCAGCTCTACAGACTGTTCTGGAAGACAAATAAATATTGGATTGGCCAAAAAGGTCATTTGAGTTTTTTCCATTTGATCTTATGGAAAGATCTACATTTGACAGAATCCAGTTCCTTTTGTTTTAAAAATAGTTCTCATGGCTTTGGAGACTTTTCCTAAACCTGGACCTATCCTAGAGCAGTGGCTCTTAATTAATCCCTCTCTCAGTCTTAACCTGTCTCTCTCATACTACAGACATCTTTGAAAATATGATTAAAGCATACCTCTTTTCCCTAGAAAAATGTACACATGCACACACAATTTGACATGAATGCCAGGGGTGTCACTGAATCCCTGAAGCCCATTCATAGGGGAGACAGATCTTGCTAGAGGACAGTCCTAAACCAGTGCTCAAATCATCCTGTTTCCACCTGAAACCAGGATCCAGGGTCACTGGGTTTCCCAAGATGTTTTGAAAACTCTTAAGAGCATTTTAATAACACATCTTGGAATCTGAAGAAAGCCACACTTCCTCCAAGGACACTTTGAACATCGTCGGACTAACAGCGCTAAAAACATTTCCAAATGTGCATTTCTTGGCTAAACGTAGCTGAGTTTCTCCACACCCACACCTCTCTTTATAGAAGCTGCTTGGAATGACTGTTTCTTACCAGTTCTCTGAGCCTTCCCCCAAGTCGGCTCTCACATTGCACTCCTCTTGGGTTGTGACTGACTTCCATAACCTCCTCAGTCATTTCAGAAGCTGCCCTAAGAGCCTTGGCATTGAACGCTCACCCGTACATCTCAGGTCATCACGTGCTCTGTTCTACCCCTCGCTCTGCCAGCCCAGCACCCCAGTGCGGGGCAGTGGGCAGGGAGGTAAATGCCTGAGCACAGGCCACCCTTGGGGCCTGTCGTAGGGTGACAGCCCATGTCATGGTAACACTCTACACATCTTCAAGTGAGTCTAAGCTTTCTCTTCCACAGCTGAGCTTCTGGGCTCTGGGATTACAGGTAGGACTGAGCTGTCATAGTCCTTCTGTGCCTACAGGGAACACAGGGCCTGGAGTGGCGACTCATGGGTGTGGGGTGGGTCTCCAGCAGCCGCCCCCCTAGCACTGGGCAGGAAGGGGGCTGCCTCATTACTTAATACCGAATCACAAGCTTGAGCTTGCAGGCTCCTCATTGAGGTTCCCACCTCCACCCTCTTTTCCTTGTACCCTCTCCAAGCGCAGGCCTGATCTTCCTCCTCTCTCCTGATTATCCAGTTTGCTTGCTCTCTTGGCCAGGTTCCCTCCTTAAATTTTTTCCCAATGGAAACTTTCTGCTTTGTTTCCCAGAGACTCTTCACAGCCCCACTTGCCCTGTGAGACCCCTTCTTGTCTCTGCTCCTCCCACCTTCGACCCCACCCCATCGCCTTCCCAGCGCTACACCTCCCTGCAGATTCCCAGCCATGCTCACGGCCTTCCTCGCTCTCCATCCTGTGTGCCAGCTGCGAACAACCAACTATAAAGAGTTTATTGGACTGAAAAGTGAGTGAATGTTCTCACACACTCTGCTCTTTCCCACCTCAGCAAAGCTTTTCAGAGTCACATTTCCAAAGGAATCTGAATCTGGAAGGATTTAGATCCACTGAAAAATACTAAACCTCCAGGGTTTGGCTGTGGTTGAAATTGTTGGCAGTCCCTCTCACGTCTGATGTTACGAAGCCTGTTTATAGATGCCTGGAAAGAAGCCTTTAATGCTTGTATTGTGTTTTAACTTGCTTTCCTTTGGAGGCAGGGAATTGTCAAGTAAGTATGCGCAGCACTCTGCAAAAGCCCAGGTGTTGGATGAGCATCTAGAACTAAGCGTTCATGCAGAATTCACAGCCGTGGAGGGTCTATACTTAACACTCTGCTGAATTTGCCACAATGCAGGTTTCTGCCCTTTGCCCCCTCATCTTCAGTTTTGAAGCAATACAGCTGTAAACATGCTTGTGAAATAAGAAAGAAAACATTATGAGATTGCTTTTCTTTTCAGTTTTTTACTGAAAATCAAGGTGAAAAAAGCATCAGATTGCCTCCACGTGTATATATATACAATCCACTGTATATATAAGTACACAGTGTTTGTGCTTGTATGCATACTCTGTATACACTGTATAATATGCGACATATTATACAGCCCGTGTATGCCCTGAAAACGAGCCCTGCGTGTAATCTCAGATTCTGCCGTATGAACCGTGCTCTAGTTCCCGTGGCCCCTTGCTCCCATCTCAGACCTTGGCTTGCTTTTATCGTACACGCAGACACCCTTAGGTGGAAGAAGAAACCCACGGATGTCATTTAAAAGTTCCACTAAAACAGAAGAAAGAGCAGATGTCCCGGGAAGCGATAATTACCAGGCATGCAGTCTAATTGTGAGAACCGCCTGCCCCCAGCCTCCCGCTCTTGCCCAATTTGGCAGCGGTGATGTCAGCCGGGGGTGTCGTTTGCAGAGATGTGCTCTCTCCCTATTCTTTGGTGCTGACGGTGATGCCATTTGGTCCAATTATCACTTATGATTACATAACATGTTTTGATTGAAGAGCTTCTGAGAAAATAAAGCTACCTTGTTTCTCCCGAGCACAAAAATGCAAGCCGTTCCAGCAGGCACGCTGCCCTCCCGAGAAACGTTGCGAACTATTAGGCTAAATTATGAGTTGAACTTGATTCGGAAACAAAGTGGCCATTGTGCCTGACTCCCACCCACATCCAGGAGGATGTGATTGTTTTTCTGACCACAAGTCCCTCTCCAGCGCACTCTGAACTAAGCAGAGGCCCCCTGGCGCATTGGCACAGCCCAGAGAGTGCGCGGAAGCAGTGACAAGGCCTCCTTTTTTCTCCCTATCCTGTAGGCGCTTTAGTGCAGAGTTTGCCCAGAGACGCCAGGGTATGAGCTTTCTGAATTTGGTAGAGCGGTGCACTCTTTCATTTCTGTTTTAGTTCTTTGCTGGCATGTTCGGGAAGCATGGTGTGTGCCACACAGGAATGTCTGTTCACTTGGACGATGCTTGTGCATGAATGAGGTGGTTGCTAGTGCAGCCCTAAACTGTACTAAGTTTCTCACTTGGCTTTGTTTGCTGCTTACAAGGGGATCCAGGTAATCCTTTCTCTTTATGTAGCCCCAAAAGCCAGAGCTAATGAATTGGAATATGTGGCAAGAGCTGGGCCCCTCCCCTGCCCCTCCCAGGGTCTCTAAATGCAGAGAAGTCCCATTTGAGGGAAGCTCGTGGTACCCCAAAATTGCCCTCCTCTTATAGGTGTCCTTGAAGGCTTCCCCGCTAGAGAAATTTCTTAATTAAAATTGGAGGCCCAAATCTGCAGAGCTGAGCAGGGGAAAACAAGCTTTGGTGTGGTGGTAGCAGTTGAATGCAGACCATGAGCTTGCCCTGAGGGCTAGGTGCCGAGGCCTTCATCCCTTTGCTTCCTATCTGCCCTTTGTGTGGCAAGAATGACCTGGGCACTTGACCTTCAGAGCCAGTTCCCTAGCCTGGCTTGTAAGTCCTACTTCACACCACGCCAGGATCTCTGAGCACCTAATTCTGAATAGTGCATCCCCATCTGAAAATGCCCTGAGGATTCAGGAAGTGCAGCCCCTTCCTTCTCAGGCTTAGATCCCTCTTTAGTTTTAAAACCAACTGCTCTGGCTCATGCGTTCTTCCTGGCTCCCAGGAGAGGGGGCTGACTCTGACTTCTATGCCTTACCTGTAGGGAAGCCCAGTTCCGTGCCTGTGAATCCAGGGCCCCAAGTATCAGAAGCTGCTTTTCCTGGAGGCGGAAGAGGAGCTAGGGAGGGGCCTGGACAGGACAAACCCAGGGGTGTGGGGTCCTCCGAGTAGGGGAGGACAAAGGGAGCCTGGGGCTGGTCTTAGCTGGCCACACTGGACAGGCAACCTTGCTGCCTTTTATTCAACACTTTGCTTCTTTTGGACACTCTCTGTTCCAGACCACCCGTTAGCAGAGCGGCTCCCCAGCCCGAGAAGCTCCAGAAGAACAACATCACAAAAAAAAAGAAACTGGTTGAGGTGAGGAGGTTACACTCTTTTGTTCTTCCACCTGCCATCAATGTTCTACGATCTGCCCGGTGGACGTCACCATCTGCAAGTCCCATGGACGCCTTCAGTTTACCCCAACTGGACTGGCTGGCTCTCGCTTCTCCTGTCCCTTCCACACAGCACTGTGTTCCCCAGCAACGACCAGAGTCACATCTCCTGGGTCCTGTTCCTTCAGCCCCACGACCAAGACCTTTGGTTACTAACCCCAAAATATCCTGCGTCCTTCAGACCTGGTCCCTTTTCCCTGTACCTAGTGCCACCCAGGGGAGCTTACTCACCGTCTCTAACATCACTTGAGCACTTGTCGGGTGCTGGGTACTTTGCTACATATTGATACTTCCCACTGAGTATTTCATACGTTCCTCGAGTCTACAGGGCAGGTACCATTATTGTTCCATCTTACAGAAGAGGGTGCTGTAGCTCAGAGAAGTCTAGTGATATGTTAGGTCCCAGCCCCGGATCACTAAGCCAGTGAGTGGAGAGGGGTTTGAACTCTGTTGTCAGGACTTGAGGATGCGAGCTCTGGGGTACCTGCTGATTTCTGAGAGAGCCCGCCTAACTGTTCTCTCTGCCTCCAGACCTGTCCCTTTCCTCTCTGACACGTGCCCTGCTGTCCACAGAGTCAGCTCTTGACAATACAACTCTTCTCTCTCCACCCCGGCTTTGAGACCCAGGAGAGCCCCACTCTCCCGATGGGACCCACGATCATGGTTTCAAAACCTTACCCAGGAGCCCCTGTCCTAGCTCGTCACCTGAGATTCTCCACAGTAACTCAGGTCTCTAACCCCGAAGCCATCGGTGTTCTCTGAAGCTGCCTGGGACTTTCAGGTCCCTGGGCTCAGAAGCCTCCTCCTCTTCCCTCCCCACACCCCGTCCTTCCCCGCCCTTCTCTGTGCAGCCTTCTCTGGTGCTCCCCACCCTAAACCCTCCTGCCCTCTACCCGCCCCACACCCCCTCCTCCGCAGCCCTGTCCCACACTCTACTGCCATTACTTCACACTCATCTGTCCCCTACTACACTCTGAACTCCTTGAGGCCAGAAAAATCTAAGTTAAATTTTTTTTTATTAGAAGAGGAAAATATATTGGGGGGGAGGGGTGATTATCATGGAAATAGCACAGGTCAGGAAATGCAGCTGAACTTCAGGAAAGATGGGATTCGAAACGGAAAGGCTGTCATCAGCCAAGACGGTGCCTCTTTCTGCCCAGCAGGGCCTCATGTGTGCCTGATGCGTCCTTCTCTTCTGCAGACTTCTTGAGCCACTGTAGTAGACTGTGGTGCTGTCCGATGCGGGCATTTACAGCTCCTCAGTTAATTAGGCAGCCGAGCCTACCAGCATCCCCAGCTCTAAATTCCTGGGGGAAACTATCTGATTGGCCGAACTTGAGACAGTTGCCCATGGGACTGGGGATCACATATTACACACAAGGTTTCTGGGAAGCACATGGTGAGGGGAGACACTTGGGGTGGGGAGCTGCTAAGGAGGAAAAGAACTTTCCGGGTGAGAGACTTAAAAAAAAAAGAGAGAGTCATATAAATAGGAAAGCTCCTGATACATGGGCTAAATGGATGTATCAGCTTGACAAAAGGTCATGGGAGATTGTGAGAGCAGGGCTTCATTGTGCCAACTTTGGACTTTATCCCATAGGTAGTGAAACTCAGCGCATGTTTTTGAGTAGGGACGTGTTGTGGTATTTTAAAATTAATCAGATGTTTGTAACTGGCAAGCTTTGGAGAGAGGAAAGGCTAGACTCAGGGAACCTAGAGAAAAGGGACCCACATCTTCTTAATCTTGAATCAGTCCCCACATCCCACCCCAACCAGCACGGTGCCCAGGACAGGAGAGCTGCCAGCAATGACAGCCATGCCATCAAGTTGAATTAAGAACAGGTCTGATCTGAACCAGTCACTGCTCTTTGTCCTAGAAGACTAGACAGGAAGAAGAGAAAGACTGTAGGGGAAAAAAGAATGCAAATGGTATAGAAACTTTGTAGGGCAAGCACCCAGCAACAGAATGAGCATGGCATCCGCCTCAGTGTTCTGCTTTGCAGTCCCCGCTGCATCCGGTGGATCAGAGCAAAGAGCCCTGAGCCACCCTCAGCTCACCTCCAAGAATGCCCACCAAGTCACAGATGTGCAACTTCAGGGCAACCTTAACTGGGCATCCCTTCGATAGGCTTTGCCTCACCTGAGAAGCAGGGAAGCAAATCCCGGTTTATTTACAAAGTTAGTTGTTCAGTCGTGTCTGACTCTTTGCAACCCGATGGACTGTGGCCCGTCAGGCTCCTCTGTCCATGGGATTCTCCAGGCAAGAATGCTGGAGTGGATTGCCATTCCCTTCTCCAGAGGATCTTCCTGACCCAGGGATCAAGCCCAGGCCTCCTGCATCGCAGGCAGATCGTTTTCCATCTGAGCCATTAGTAGTAGTGTTAGTCAGTCATGTCCGACCCTTTGCGACCCCATGGACCATGGCCCGCCAGGCTCCTCTGTCCATGGGATTCTCTTAGGAAAGAATGCTGGAGTAGATTGCCATTCCCTTCTCCAGAGGATCTTTCTGACTCAGGGATCAAACCCGGGTCTTCTTCATTGCAGGCAGATTCTTTACCATCTGAGTTATAGGGAAGATCCTATCCGAGCCACTAGGGAAGCCTTATTTAGAAAACTCATTGTAATTCTATGTGGGAGGCTGCCCCCCAGCATCTTGGGGAGCTAAAGAAAGGGCTGCCCTGTATCCCCAGCTGGCCGAGGAGTGAGTGGTTCCTGTGCTGAGTGGCTGTCCCCACGGTGCGGGTTTGTTCCTCTGCTCGTACTTCCCCTAAGGGCCCTTTCATCTTGTGTGGGAGTGTAGGAGCTGGCTCTCGACCACGTGTTTGGCTACAGAGGCTTTGACTGTCGCAACAACCTGCATTACCTGAATGACGGTGCGGACATCATCTTCCATACGGCCGCGGCCGGCATCGTTCAGAACCTCTCCACAGGTAAACGGGTCGGGAGAAACCACTGTCTGAACAGATGTTTATTTAGCCCTTTGTGCACTTTCCCACTGGTTATATGCCTCGTAGCTTAAACTTGCTCTACCCTTCAGAGCCATTCCACTCCATTCCAGACTGGTGCCCTTCAGTCCTGGAAGATGCTCATGTTCACAGTCAGACCCGATTTCTCCCTGCCTCTCACCCAGCTGCATCTCATCTCAGCCCCTGGCAGGGAGGTGGTGCTTCCTTCAGCTCCACGGAGGCTGAGAGGGATGGAGGGAAGCCAGAAAGGGTGTGGAGAGCAGAGAAAGCTTTATAGACAGTAACCGACAACCAAGCAAGGGGGAGAGGGGTGGTTTTCTCACTGATTTCTGCTGCTGCTAAGTCGCTTCAGTCATGTCCGACTCTGTGCGACCCCATGGACTGCAGCCCACCAGGCTTCTCCGTTCATGGGATTCTCCAGGCAAGAACACTGGAATGGGTTGCCATTTCCTTCTCCAATGCATGAAAGTGGAAAGTGAAAGTGAAGTTGCTCAGTTGTGTCTGACTCTTAGCGACCCCATGGACTGCAGCCTACCAGGCTCCTCCATCCATGGGATTTTCCAGGCAACAGTACTGGAGTGGGGTGCCATTGCCTTCTCCCATTGATTTCTAAGTCACCAAATTTTTTAGCAGCTCAGATTTTCAAGTTTTGCCTGTTTCAAATATTTAACCAGATTCACAAGGAGAATGAGAACTGTGAAATAATTAACAAAAATTCCTTAAATTTCCCTTATATAGAATTTAACTATAAATTTAAAACTCATTTTTAAAAGAAACAACTGAAGCAAAAAGAATCACTCAGAAATTAAGAGACACCCTTATCTTTACCACAAGATTTAAATATGGCAATGTGTTGCCTTTATTTGCTTTATATCTTAAACTTTTTTCCCTCCCAAATTTTTATGCTCCTTCATAATTCTGTGTAGTTTATGCATAGATTTTTTTTTTTAAGATAGTAAAACGCTGGGCACATAAAGATTTGTCTTTTGAGGGGAGGACCTTGGAATTTCTTCTTTGTTTTTCTCAGTCTTCTAGCCACATGTTACCAGGTTGGTAGCAAAGTGCTGTTTCCTTGTATTCAATGCCATCACTCACCTCTCAGTTCCTGTGCGTTTACAGTGGCCACTTGGGCAGTCAAGTCAGCAAACCGTTTGCTGCAATAGATGATAAAGCTTTTCTTGTCCTTTCTTCCACTTGGACCATATGTTGACTTAGGGCTTTAAGGGATAAAACCATCACCCTTGCCATCCAAGTACCCCGTAGGTTGGCACTTTGATAGATAAAGATAATTAAAAGGGATTTCCCAAGCATTTTCCTAGTGTAGTCTTCCCTTTCTGATGAGTAAGTGGTGCCGTTTTGGTCCGTAAAGCACTGTCTCTAGCACGCCACCAGCCCGCTCAGAGGAAGACAGTGAGAAGCGTGGGTCCTGGGCCGTGGGAGGAGGAGACTTTCTGGACCCTGGAAACCTCTGCACTTGGGCTGCACCCTGGCTGCACCCAGGATGCGGGAGGATTGAGGGGAGCCTGTGTGTTAGATCTGGATTAGGTAACAGGCACTAGCTCTCCTAATCTTTGGACAGAATGTGTCTAGGTGACAAAGCATCTCCCACTTCCCAGGGACAATTCTGTAAGTGAGAACTGGGCGCTGTTAGTGCTCACTTGCACAGGGCGTTTGCCAGGACTCCTCACTGAGCTTTGGGTCTACCCTCAGAGCTTACCTGTGCCCCTGCCCACTCTGCCCCGTCTCCCCTAGGGAGCCAGAGCTTCTACCTGGAGCACACGGACGACATCCTCTGCCTGACGGTGAACCAGCACCCCAAGTACAGGAACGTGGTGGCCACCAGCCAGATAGGTAGGAAGGGTCTGCCGGCGCCGAGTCGCTCTCCTCTGAGCAGAGACGTTGATTTATTGATTTATCGGCAGCTACTGGGGCAGCAGTGGGGGCGGGGAAGGGGTCACTGATATCCACCCTTTCTTGATGTTGATGTTGAGTTTTTGAGCCCTGATTGAGTCTGTGTTGTCTGAGTTGACACATCCAGTGCTGCTGACTCCAAGGGACCATTAAGTCAGACCAGAGACTCAAGATCCAAATTAACGACCCCCAGCCCTGGGGGCTTCGAGAATAGTTTTTCAGAGCCCAGGTTCAAATGACGGGCCCTGGAGGTTGTGCTTGGCGAGGGTGGATTCCGATGTGTGTGCCTGACTCTCCTTACCCTGGGAAACTGCCAGTGACAAATGTGAATTGATTCATATTTGTGACAAGTGGTTGTTGCTGCTGTTGTTTTTAACTTTGTCATTTCAAAGGCAGTTTTTACAAAACAGCTTGCTGCTTGTTCTCATTGAACCCATGCCCATTTTTTTAATTTAATTTGGAACTTTGATGCTGGTGTTAAGTGCTTCACTCTTAGAAACATGACTTATTTCAGCTATTGTTTTCCCTTGACGCTTCCTCATTGCCATTGCTCACCCCATGCAGGTGATATTTCGGAGACCCCAGGTAAGGCAGTTCCCTCTGTGAGTAGTTTGAATCTGCACAGCAAAATCATGTCAATCTATCATGTTTGCTGATTGTATCTGGCTGAGTCACAGATACAATCATTGACCTCACCGATTTCCTTTGTATCAACTCCACCTCGAGTGTGTGTGTTGGATGTAAACACCCTTAGGTCTTTGCCTCTGAAAGCACAGCAGGCAAGTGTTTCCCCTTATCTCTCACCTCCGACCAGGCCAGGCCCTGGGTCTCTTAGCCTCTTAGTCTCTGTGACACCCCTGAGCACTTGTCATAGAAGCTTTTAGGTGGGCGTCGGTGCTGCCCGAGCTCTGCCAACCTCCAACCTCAGCTCTTCGTCCTGCCTCCCACACTCAGGGACGACACCTTCCATCCACGTGTGGGACGCCATGACCAAGCACACCGTGTCCATGCTGCGGTGCTTCCACTCGAAGGGCGTGAACTACGTCAACTTCAGCGCCACCGGGAAGCTGCTGGTGTCAGTGGGCGTGGACCCCGAGCACACCATCACCGTCTGGCGCTGGCAGGAGGGTAAGGGCAGCGGGCTTTCTGTGCCCCTGTGGGGCTTGCTCGTGGCGTGGGCTGGGCTCCAGCCTAGATCTGCCTCACTCCACAGCCCGCCGTCAGCACTGCCCCACACCAGCCTGTGGAGTCCTGGAGAAGCTGCTGGTCAGCTGCTGCTGTGTCCTGAACCCTGTGGCCCCCAGAGTCCTGGGCTGGGCAGTGAAGGGTCTTTGGGAAAGTGGCCCAGGGCTGACTGCCTTCCTCCTCAGGAAACAGGCAGCACCCTCCACTGTTTCTGTCCTAATCACCTTCCTGTACAAGCTTCCCAGTCTGTCTGGTGACCCTTGGATCCTGCTGCGGCTTTGGCACCCTCGTTGTCTTATTACAGGAAATGGGACTGGGTTTTACCACCATCATCTCAGAAACACTTTTTTTTAAGCATTTTTGAAATGGGGATTCACCTTATAATTGAGGTTTACATTTAATGGAACAAGATTTCTTTCTTGTCCTCCTCCAATACACGTGCACACACAGGCTGCTACTAAATTCACAGTCTTCTTTGAATCAAAATTAGGCAACCTTTTGGGTATATTCTCTCAGTTGGCAAAAGCAGATCCAATTAGTTAAGACATTAATGAGGTCCATCTCCAGCCCCGGCCGCCTGTATCTGGGGCATGCTCAGCCAGGCACGCACAGAGGTGGCACTTCTCCAGCCAGGACTTCAAGAGTCCCATGATCTCAGCATCTTCCCATGGCAGAGCCATGAGAGGGGATAGTAAATGAGCCCAGCAGGAGGGAAGTTCCACTCCCCTCCATCTGAAGAAAAGAGGCTGGGGACCTGCAGATAGTTATGATGAGACTTGTCATGTTCCCTCCTTTTCTCATGTTCTTGTTCATCAGTGTCTTGGGTCCAAATGGCCCCATAGTCTGTATCCTTGGGATGCAGGTCATTGCCTGTGATGACACATTGTCAGCTGATTAAGTAGACTCAGCCCCACAGAGGAGAAACACAGCGTCTTCACTGATAGACTTATAGTGTCTTAGAGCTGGAAAGACTTAGAGAAGCCTTCCTGCCCGGTCAGGATCCACCCCATGGACAGATCCCTCCAACGCATTCCTCACAGGCTTCTTTCCATTTTCTGCTCAAATGCTGTCACATATACAGCCAGCATTACCTCCTCAGACAGCCCACCCACTGTTGAAAGCCCTTTCTTAGGCGAGGGTGTAACTTGCTTCATAAAGCCTTTCTGCTATGGCACTAACTGTGTTCTCTGCAGTAGCCAAGAACACGTCTGATCCTCATTCATTAGAAGAAGGTCATATCAACCCTGTACACAGTATCATCCTTTTCGGCTCAGGCTCACTCTCCCAACGTCCTGTCTGTTCTTCTGGGCAGTACCTGCTCTGGCCCTGCCACGGTGTAGTTCTTAGCCTTCCTCATGGTCTCCTAGGGCCCCTTCTGCCCTCCAAGAGCCAGGACTTTTAAACAAGTTCCCAGGATAAAGAGAAGACTTCTCTCTGGTAGTTTTCTCCCATTGTCTTTGTTGGAAGC
This sequence comes from Bison bison bison, assembly GCF_000754665.1. Lineage (NCBI taxonomy): Eukaryota > Metazoa > Chordata > Mammalia > Artiodactyla > Bovidae > Bison > Bison bison. Next base: position 1,361,428 of record NW_011494738.1, on the reverse strand, counting down.
AGTACAAGATCTGTATAGAAGGGTTCTGAGCCAGTGATAGGATCTAACAGCTGACACCAACCACCAAGGCTTCTGAGTTGAGCATAGCCCAGCCTCACCCTACTCTCTCACCCTCGCAGGTGCCAAGGTTGCCAGCCGAGGGGGCCACCTGGAGCGCATATTCGTGGTGGAATTTCGCCCTGACTCAGACACGCAGTTTGTGTCGGTTGGGGTCAAACACATGAAGTTCTGGACCCTGGCAGGCAGCGCCCTGCTTTACAAGAAAGGGGTCATTGGGTCTATGGAGGCCGCCAAGATGCAGACGATGCTGTCCGTGGCCTTCGGTGCTGTGAGTTCCAGCAGAAGCTTCCTGAGAGGGAAGCCTGGACCCCTGGGCACGGGCATGGGGTGGGCGGGTATATGCTAAAAGCTATGAACAACAGGAAAGCCATTTCCACGGGCTCTCCTTCATTGGACTATTTGCAAGCACTGTTTTGTTTCCTTAGCATAAGTTGACTATATCATTCCCCTCAAAATGTTAATTAGAAAAAAGCAGAACCCCCACCCAGGGCTGGAGGTTCATTATTCCAGAGACACACTGACTTGCAAGCCCGTTGTGTTGAGCTCGATAGATGCAGAGGCTGAGGGACATTTCCATCACCAGACTGCATCCCTGCCCCCTGCCATCTCGTGCCACAAGTCCCCTAATGACCCCTTGCACAGGCTGTGGGTGGCTCTCGGGCAACAGGAGCTGCCCAGGGATGTTCTGGAACACAGCCAACTCTTGGTCCTCCCAGCGTGGGTTTACCTGGCCAGGGAGATGAGCCCAGGAGAGTCTGCTGGGAGGCTGGGGTCCCGCCCGGCCCTGCAGTCACTGGGGGCTGCTCCCACAGTGGAAGTGCATTTAAAAGCAGAGCTGTGCTTAATGGGGAATCAACCGTCCTCAGAGCCAACTCATCAGAGTGAACTGCAGAGCTGGGTGATTTCCTTACCATGTGCTCTTTGTAGGATTCTCTTTCCTTCCCCTGATACAGAAGGTTGATCTAATCTGTGCACGCGCTTCTCTGGCTCCTGTTTCTTGGCACTGGAGCAGGTGGCTGGGAGGGGGCCCTCTTGAGAACCGCGGCCAGTGTCCTGGTGTGGAGGGTGTCCCTCTGTTGACAGAACAACCTCACTTTCACGGGTGCCATCAATGGTGACGTCTATGTATGGAAGGACCACTTCCTCGTCCGGCTGGTGGCCAAGGCTCACACAGGCCCCGTCTTCACCATGTACACGACCCTTCGGGACGGGCTCATCGTGACTGGCGGGAAAGAGCGGCCGTAAGCCGGAGCTCCTCTGGGAACAGCTGGTCTTTTGTGATTGTCTTGGGAGAAACGGACAGAAGCATCTCCATTGGAGAAAATGCAGAGTTTCACTCTCTTGTTTCTTCTGCATCATGGAGATGAGTCTGCCATCTCTCCAAGAGGGCCCTGGGTCAGAACCTTCAGAAGTAAGGCTCAGAGAGGCGGAGTCCTATCGCTTAACAACTGGACGATGCTTTTGAATAGCCCCGTGACTCTGCTGTCCATCAAGTGTTACTGCTGGTAGCTCTTCTGGAGGGGGCAGGAGTGGCGAGATGAGGGGACAGATGTCCAGTGGGGACGGCGACCCTGTGAAGGCCAAGTACTCCTCTTCATTGTCCAATCTAATGAAAGCACAGTTTGATTTTTTTAGATTGGGATTCTCTTTCCTCTTACGATGGTAGCATTTGACAGCAATCTAGGAAATCTGCAAGCTCAAGGGGTTCTGGTGGCTCATCAGCAGGGCCTATGAAAGGGGCCACCCCAAGGGGTTGTCCTGCTGGGCCCTGGGATGTGGGGCCGGGACCTTGAGGAGATGGTGGTGGGGAGGGGGAGTGGAGGGTCCTGGGTGGTCTTCAGACGAGGGCTGACCTGCCAAGTTCTTGATCTTTCTCAGGACCAAAGAAGGAGGTGCTGTGAAACTGTGGGACCAGGAGATGAAGCGCTGCCGGGCCTTCCAGCTGGAGACGGGGCAGCTGGTGGAGTGTGTGCGCTCCGTGTGCCGTAGCAAAGTGAGCCAGCGGGCCCGCCTTTCCCCAGCCACACATTTGCCCTGTACTGGGGGGTGGTCGAGTCCTGAGAACAAGGCTCCCGGGTGTGACTTAGACTGCAGAGGGAGGCAGCTTAGCAGAGTGGGACAGACCGGGATGCAGAGAGTGGCTCACCCAGGAGAAGTGGCTGTGTGACCTTTGCTCTGTTACTTAGCCTTTCTGTGTCTAGCTCGTGGTGGTTGTGAGGATTGCATGATCATCAGTGCCCAGGACCTTTCATTATGCCTGGCACATGGTCACAGTCAGTATATGTCAGCTGCTATTGTTATAGACACAGGGATATTAGGTAGTTTGCCCAGGCCCAGGGATGCACAGCCAGGATGGGGAAAGCTAAGGACCACCACACTAAGGCATTTGGTCAGATGCTTCGCTAAATATCACACACAGCTGTGGAGTTTGGCTTTTGTTTTTTAAATATGGATATCCAGGCTCTTGCCCAGTGTGCCAAATCAGAATCTCAGGGGTAGGGCCTTGGCTTTGATATGTGTGTTCTTTTTTCCTTTCCTTCTTCTTTTTTTTTAATTCCCCAGGAGATTCTAAAGCACTTGAAGTCTCCTGACCTCTGTTTAATACCTTGTATTTATATGTTGGAATTGGTATCAGTCTACAAACTTGCTTTCTAGACGCTCTCCATTAAAAAGGCAAACCTGAGTCTATGTAATTGTAAATTGGGAATTTGGGTTTAAATAGATACATGATAGTCATCCGGAAGGGAAGGGTAATGAGATGGAGGCAGGATGAGGTCTAGAACCTGGAAGTCATCAGGAGATGGATTTTGTTCAGTTTGAGGAAGAGCTGAGGAAGAGTTTGGGCTGTGCTAGGGCAGAAATTGGCTGCCCTGCTCTGCAGTGAGCTCAAAGGCACTGGAACATTCCAGCAGAGACGAGAGGATGGGGGGCTTTGGGGGACTTCTTCCCAAGGGGCTGGAGGGAGAAAAGGCCGGGTTGGGGGGGGTGTCACTTAAGGATGGCGAATTTGTTGTTAAAAACAAGGCACTTCCTGGCTCTTGCTGTTTTAGTACCAGTGCCAGCGAATGCACTTTGCCAAGTTGCTCTGATAGTGTTTTTTTATTATTATTATTTTATATTGTGACAAAATCTAGAGAACATAAACTTTACCATTTAGCCGTTTCGCAGCATACAGTTCATTGGTATCAGATACAGTCAGATTGTTATGCAGCCAGCAGCACCATCCCTCCTCGGGACATTTCTCGTCCTGTACACCAGAAGCTCCGCATCTATGAAACAATGACTGCCCTACCCAGCCCCTGGCAACCATCATTCCACCTCCTGTCTCCTTGCATTTGACTCATCTAGGAATTACCTATGAGTGGGATCCTACAGTGTTTTTCTTCTAATAGTGTTTTGATTACAACAGGGAAAAATTTTAGTGGGAACCAAGGATGGAGAAATCATTGAAGTTGGTGAAAAAAACGCTGCTTCCAACATCTTGATTGATGGACACATGGAAGGGGAGATCTGGGGCCTGGCCACACACCCCTCCAAGGACATCTTCATCTCCGCCAGCAATGACGGCACAGCCCGCATCTGGGACCTGGCTGACAAGGTGAGGGGCAGACCCTGCCTAGGCTCGGAGGCCCCAAGTAGGGGGAGGGCAAGTCCGGCCAGGGTCAGGCCAGTCAGAGATGGAGGATGGGGTTGGATAGGAGCTCAGCCACAGCGTAGCAGCTAAGTTAGACTCATAGTAAAGAGAAGTCCCGTTCACACTCACCCATTCTGTATATATCTATTAGCTATATGCTTCTATGAATATTTATAGTACAGGAATAATCTCACTGAGAATGCTTTATTCTCTTGTCACAAAAAAACTCATGAAACTAAAAAACAAAGAGAGAAATCATGTCCTCCCCTAATGGGGAAGAGAAAAAAAATGATTTAAAATGTCAGATGTTCCCAAGTGGAACATTTCAATCAAAATTCCAAAAAAGTTACTCTTAGAGTTTGGAAAAAAATTTAAAAATACAAAAAATTGCCAAAAACAGATCCATCTGGAGTAAAAATGTAAAATAGCAGAGAATAATCAGGAGTAGGGGAAGAAAAACTGATGTTTACCAAGCCTCAGCTGATAGTAAAAAAGTACTTATGTTCTAATAATTAAAATACTTGGTTTCATTACAAAATGGCTTGTAAATATTTCAGTCATATTTTCAGTGTCAGGATCATGGAACAGACTTGGAGAAGCCTCAGCTCAGTGTGGTTGTCATACTCAGGTTGAAAGTGAAAAGAAAGTAAAAGTGCAGGTCACTCAGTTGTGTCCAACTGTTTGCGACCCCATGGACTTTAAGTCCATGGAATTCTCCAGGCCAAAATACTAGAGTGGGTAGCCTTTCCCTTCTCCAGGGGATTTTCCCAACCCAGGGGTTGAACCGAGGTCTCCCACATTGCAGGCGGATTCTTTACCAGCTGAGCCACAAGGGAAGCCCAAGAATACTGGAGTGGGTAGCCTATCCCTTCTCCAGGGGATCTTCCCAACCCAGGAATCAAACTGGGGTCTCCTGCATTGCAGGTGGATTCTTTACCAACTGAGCTATTAGGGAATCCCCATACTCAAGTTAGTTTGTGATTATTGATTATGTTTGTTAACACCCACTACATACCAGGTGTTTCATAAATACCATCACTAATGCTTACACCAACTTTGCAAGACCAATATTAGTATCACTTCTCTACACATGGGGCTTCCCCGATGGCTCAGCAGGTAAAGAACCTGCCTGCCAATGCAGGAGACAACAGGAGATGCAGGTTCAATCCCTGGGTCAGGAAGATCCCCTGGAGGAGGAAATGGCAACTCACTCCAGTATTCTTGCCTGGAGAATTCCACGGACAGAGGAGCCTGGCAGGTTATAGTCCATGGATCACAAAGAGTCAGACATGACTGAGCACACACACACACACACACACACACACACACACGTATACACATATGGGAAAAGAGAGGAGCAACTTACCCAAACACACCCAGCTAGGGACAGAGCCAGGATCTGGGATTACTGACACATGCTGAAGCTCAAACTCTTTCCCCTGAACAAGAGGTCAGCAAGCTGCAGCCCAAGGATGAAGTCTGCCTGCTGCCTGCTTCTGCAGTAAGCTGCACTTTAGTGTTTATATCAGTGCCCATGGCTGCTTTCGTGCTTCACTGGCAGAGCCAAAAATATTTACTATTTACTATCAGGCCATTCACAGAGAAAGTTCACCAGCCTCTGCTTAAACCACAGTCTCCCCAGCTGCTCAGTCAAAACACACTGCCCGCCTCAGAGCCTCCCTAGAGGTGACCTGGGTGCAGGATTTCCCCTGGAGACTAGCTGAGGTGGCCAAGAGCTCAGGGTATTACGTTGTGTCCATGTAGAAGCTGCTAAACAAAGTGAGCCTGGGCCACGCGGCCCAGTGTGCAGCCTACAGCCCGGACGGGGAGATGGTGGCCATTGGCATGAAGAATGGAGAGTTTGTTGTCTTGTTGGTGAACAGCCTGAAAGTTTGGGGGAAGAAAAGAGACCGGAAATCTGCTATCCAAGATATCAGGTACATAGCAAGTGGTCTGGGCAGGGAGGAGAAAGGCAGGCATTCATTCTGCCTCCCCATGGTTCCCGTTCCAGGAGGCGGGGATGAAGAACTCACATATGAGAGGGTCCCTTTCAGTGAGCCAGCTCTGGTAGGAGATCCTCTCACACGTCAGTTCTCAGACACATCTTTGCTGATTCCCACGAGTGTGGTAAAAACTTCTTGTGAAGAGCCTTCTACAGAAGGCTGCACACACCCATTTTCTTTCTTCCTGGGGGGGTTCGATCCAGAGAAGCGGTCAAATTCCTTAGACTGTTGGAGAAGCTACCCAACCTGACCTTGAGCTTGGGAAGTCCATCCCAGAGCAGACCTCATGCCTGACTGGCCCCAGGCAGCCCTCCTCACAGACTGTGCTCTTGAATTGCTTTTTCTAGAATCAGCCCAGACAGCAGATTCTTAGCTGTTGGTTCTTCTGAACACACAGTTGACTTCTATGACCTCACTCAGGGCACAAGTTTGAACCGCATTGGCTACTGCAAAGATATCCCCAGCTTCGTCATTCAGATGGATTTTTCTGCAGATGGCAAGTACATCCAGGTGTGCTTCGGCTTTACTGAGAATAGTAAAACCCTTGATATATTATAAAGTATATGTAGTATAACTGGGGTAACCATTGATAATAGTATTACTCACAACAGCTTAGGTGAAACCAGGGCTGACTGTTCGCCAGGCAGTGTGTTCACAGGAACCCCTTAAGGACGTTGCTTTTCCTATTTTATACCTGAACAAACAAAGGCTTAAGAATTTAAGAAAGTCAAATAGAATGAAAAATAGTAGTTATTCTTCAGTAGGAAAGCAGGAAACAAGCCCTAATCATCTTGAGCTTCTCACCACCGCCCCTTCAAAGCTTCCTGATTCCTAGTTCTCAGGGCCGCACCGAAGCCTGTTGCCTCTTATACTTCTTCATCTCAATTCCAAATCCCATGGGTAGTGTGGCCCCTCCACCCTTGGGAGCAGACTCCAGACCATGACCCTGGAGTGAAGGCCCTGGGCAAGGGATCAAGAGGGGTTCCACTCGTGGCACTGAGAATAGAACAATGATGTCTCCAGCACTTTGAACAAATATTATGCATTGGTGAACTGGCCAGGAGTCAGGTGGTCATTTTGAAAGGAGAAGAGAACACATTCATTTGTCAAGTGTGAACTGAATCAGGCGCTGCATTAGACTTCTGGGTGGAGGAAACAGGCCTGATCCCTGCTTTCCAGGAGCTTGCCTTGTTGTGGACAAGAGGAGCATTAAACTCATCACACCAGTGTACCCATAATTATAAATTTTGATTATGTGCTGAGAAGGAAAAGCACAGTGCCCTGTGGGAGCGTTTAACACACATTGAGTTTAGATTGACTTCCCCTCCCAGAGGTGCTGTTCACACTGAGGTCTGCAGGGTGTGCAGGGGTCAGCCAACCAAGACAGCGGAACGTGGTTCCAGGCGTTCTGCGTGAAAAACCAAATGTGGGAAAGATCGCAGCTCGTTCCTGAACAGCAGGGAAATCGGGGTGGCTGGGCCAGCACCTCAGGGGGACAAGGGGCTGGAGATGGAGGCAGCAGCCACGTGCTAGAAAATGATTGGTTTCCTCTAGAAGGTTCCCAGAGAAGCCAGGATCAGGTCCTAGATACTTCAGAGATCATCTACGTTGGCTGTTGTCCATGAGAAACCTTGCTTCAGTTCTTTACTGAAGGACCTCGCTTCCCTGAGAACAGGGATCCCCAAGTCTGAGCAAGTACCAGCATCCCCTGGAGGCTTTATTAAAATGTCTGCTGGGCCCCACCCTCTTCAGGGCATCTGATGGGGGGTTGGGGGTGGGGGTCCAAGAGCACACATTTCTAACAAATTTCCAGATGCTGCTTCTGCTGGTGGAGAACCACAGTTGGCGAACCACTGCCTTAGAACTTTGGAAAATAGCAAGAAAATGGATGGCAAATGCCCTGCTTGTGTAGACTCGGCTGCAGGCTGACCACAGGCTTTGCAGGCTGGAGCTGAACTTGGGTTTGGTGGAAAGGTCTGGGGATGTGGAGGCTGGGAAGCAGCACATGGGAAGGGGAGTCCTTTGGGCAGAAAAGAGAGAACATTGATGGGCATGGCTGCCTCCCGTCTGCAGGTGTCCACAGGAGCCTACAAGCGCCAGGTACATGAAGTTCCCCTGGGGAAGCAGGTCACCGAAGCCGTGGTCATTGAGAAGATCACCTGGGCCTCCTGGACAAGGTGACTGCAGGAAAGGTCCCAGGGGAGACTACTCTTGTCCCAGCCTCAGCCTCAAGTTTGTGTGGGGCTGGGATCTGAAGCAGCTCAGAGACAGAGCTCTTTCCCTTGGCGCAGGAGAAGGAAGCTTCTAGCTCCCAGATTGGGCCACAGGCTTTGATCTGACCTAGGCTTTTGAAATGCAAAGTCCCTCTTGATGTGTCCCACCCATCCCCAGCTCCACCCAACAAGTTCAAAGGGAAACCATCTCCCAGGTCTTGGCCAAGCCCCCTCCAGTACAGTGAGGCTTTTTCCAACCCCTGGGACGGGAGGGAGGGCTGGGCACCAGGTAGCAGGGTAAGCAGCAGGGCCCTGCCAAGTCAGAAGAGAGGAGACCACCAGCCTGGGAGCTTAAAGGAGCCCCCACTCTTCAACCAAACCCACACATACTCTGAAGCATTATGGGGAAGAGGGAGAGAACCAAAGATGGAGGGAACTTATCTTTTGGGGTGAAAGGGGCCCGAGGCAGAGAACAGCAGGAGCTGGGGCAAGTGCACAGAGAAGGGGGTGGGGGGGAGCGGGCAGAGGAGCCACGTGACTGCGCTGACTCTTCCTCTCCTCCCGGGAGAGGATGCCTGACTGCAGGAAGCCTTGTCACACACCTCACACCTCTTCCTGTTGGAACAGCATTCTGGGAGACGAAGTCATTGGCATCTGGCCGCGAAATGCAGACAAGGCTGACGTCAACTGCGCCTGTGTGACCCACGCAGGGCTGAACATCGTCACGGGAGACGACTTTGGGCTGGTGAAGCTCTTTGATTTTCCGTGCACAGAGAAATTTGTGAGTTTCCCTTAGAGTAATTCCCTACACAGCCTCTAGGCTCTTTGACGTTGTGCATTCTCCCGGAGATTGTGGCCACATGGACACAACTGTCTACAATCTAGCACAAGAGGAATCTTGTCACAGCCCTGGGGAGACTTGGCCACCCCTAACCTTTTCCTCTCCTTCACAAGGGGAAGTCTTGGAAGCCAGGAGGATGGGGGTGAGGGTACCGAGCAGGGCAAGAGTGAGGCAGGAAGCCAGTGAAGGGCTGGCTCCCAGAGATGTCCAGACCTAACAGGCACCCCGTGGGTGAAGGGAAGCCTGGGGAGGCGGAGCGGAGTCCTGGGCGTGGCCCAGGGTGGCTGAAGGACAGGCTCTCATAGTCACCTCCATTCC
>NW_011494738.1:1351720-1352259 GCF_000754665.1 Bison bison bison | reverse complement strand
ATCCTCACAGTTAAAATTTTTTACTTTGAAATCAGTCTCTATCTTAGCTATTTTTTAAAGCAAAAGTTAGTTGATGGCAGAGTTTGATATCAACTTTATTATCACTACCATTACCTCTCCAACATTTGAAACCTTCCACATGTTTCCATTTTCCTTGTTTTTTGGTTCTGGAATCTCTCTAACTTTTACAAAAAGAGTTGGCTTGGTGAGAGTCAGTACAACATTTAGCTGCCCTTGGATTTTTCTCTTACATCTAAAACCACAGTAAATAATCCAGGAAAGTGGCTGACTGTTTTCTGGCAAGCTTCAGACAATCAGAACTGGGATTGGTGTCAGAAGTGGGATTAATGCCACTGCTTTTTCATCCTACTCATGTTTGTTGGAGGTCTGAGGATTGCCCTAAGAGTTGAACAATCACAAGCCTTTGTTATTTGCCAAATTCGATTCTCCTAAATCCCCTCATCCAACTAGGATGTCAACTCTGTGAAAGCCAAATTTCTGATATACTGCTTGATATCCAAATTGATAACAGTACCAGC
>NW_011494738.1:1351114-1351620 GCF_000754665.1 Bison bison bison | reverse complement strand
GTCTTATTCCTGATCTTAGAGGAAAAGGTTTAACCTTTCATCATTAAGTATAATATTCGCTATGGGCCTGTCTTATGTGGGCTTTATTTTGTTGAGATATGTTCCTTCTATTCCTAATTTGTTAAAAGTTTTTATTATGTGTGGATGTTGAATTTTGTAAAATGCTTTTTCCATGCCTATTGAGATGATCATTTATTTCTTTCCTTTCATTATATTAACATGATGTATCACATTGCTTGACTTGCATATGTTGAACCATCCTTGCATCCCCAGGATAAATCCCATTATTCATGGTGAATGATTCTAGCAATGTGCTGCTGAATTCAGTTTGCTAGTGTTTTATTGAGAATGTTTACACCTGTATTCATCAGAGATTTTGGCCTTTACTTTTCTGGTAATGTCCTTTTCTGTTTTTGGTATCAGGTTAATGCTGGTCTCATAAAATGAGTTTGGGAGTATTCTTTCCTCTTCAGTTTTTTGGAGGAGTCCGAGAAGGATTGGTGTTA
>NW_011494738.1:1322158-1351014 GCF_000754665.1 Bison bison bison | reverse complement strand
ACCACTGCTCAGGGAGAAACAGGCCTCATGCTCTGGGAGGCATGACTGGTCTTCCAAGGTTTTGGAAGGACCCCCTAGCAGCCTACTCCAGAGACACTATCCAAGGAGCTCTCTCGTGTCCCTCCACCAAGGGCCTTTCTTATTTAGAGTGTGGGGGACCAGCACGAGGTCATCCGAAGTCATTCAGCTTCTCCACATCTCATGTGGATGAAGAGCTTTACAGAAACATGGATACAGGTTTCTGTTCAATTGAGGACTGGGCTCACAGGGGCATCAAGAAGAAACACGTGCATTTTTAGTAGTCTGAGTAAGGTTGTGGAAAAGGTACCTGTAGAGCATTTTAACCCACTTTCTACCCAAAAGCATTTTGTAGAAAATGGCCCCAAAGGATGCTTTCTGCTGGCCCCCCGGAAACATCCATCTCCAGGCCACTGTGTCAACTGCCGCAGGCACTTAGAGCTGCTGAGAGAGGGCCAACAGCAGCTCCGGGGGTGGGGAGGGGCAGGAGGACCCCCATCCAGAGCAGCACCAACCAGACCGTGAACAAGCAGCCACAGGACACAGAAGCTAACCTGGAGATCTGAGGGGGCTGTCGGTCACTATAAAGGGCTTGGATGTCACCTTCCCAACACAGGGCCCCCTCAGCCTGGCAGCCATGGGCTCCTGTCACCCCGGCCCTGTGCTGAACACTAGAAAGAGCTCTCCTGCTTGAGTGGAGCTGATAAAACCTCTTCAGTGGTAACAAGAGAGAAGTGTGAAGTCAAGCTGCCAGCAGTCCTCCCGTTCAGAAGGGACATGCTGAAAGAGCCAGACCAAACAGATAACATAGACCTTAAAAAAAAAATAACCAATAGACCTTTCATTGGTGGCAAGATCCCTGGTTTGTCTTCTAAAATTGAAATCAAAATGTTCAGCCTGAGCTTGACTCTGGAGCTCTTGGCAAGAGTGACTTTTGTGATGTCCAGCCCCGCAACATGTTTGGTCTGTCTTTTCAGTGTATTTGTGTGGCGATGCCTGTAAATGCCGGAATCCGCTTTCCTGCTGCCACCACGGCTGGCAACCACAGAGACCATGACAAGGTACCTCCTGGCTGCCAGCTGCTGGGAAAGGTCCACGCCGCCAACAAGCTACATGAGCTCCAAGTGCTGGTGAAATGTGACTGCTCCCATCACCTGGAGCTTCCAAAACCGGGATGTCAAGAGGGAAGGTCAGTGCTGAGTTAAGACTGCTTGCCTCTCTTCCTGAGACTAAAAACTACACGTACTCACTACACTGACGAAGAAATCCTATCTGATAATGTAGCCCACTGACAAAATTTAAAGCCTCAGTTACCCTAACCAATATGTAGCTTTTAATTTGCATCAAAACTTTTACAAAAGATGTTTTGCTATTATGTTTCTATATACTTTAAAAATGTTCATTTTTACAAATAAGGAAGTTGAACAGGACAGCTTAAGTTAGATTCACTGAAATACTAGAAATACTGATAGCCTTTGTTCTCCACATTTAGCTTTCAAAACCAAATGAGCCATGTATAAACAAGTTGAGAAACTTAATTTTTTTAATGTTTCGTTTGCAGAGTTTTATATCCATTAAGTGCCTTTGAAAGCTTCCAGTTGTGTGGGCTGCTATCTCACCTCCCACAAATTATCTCATATGGTGCTAAAACTTAAAAACTGAGGAGGGCTACAGGATCCTAGCAGATTCCTGGTCACCCATGTCATGTGTTTAGGTCAAGGCTTCCCAAAGGAAAGATATTAGTTATGTGCTTGGGAAACAGTGGCTATTTGAAGTTGAGCAGCAAAGAAACTTAAGTTCAGGTGTTGGAAGATGGGTGGGTAGAGTGGGTTTCATTATACTGCGTGCCAAACCCACAACATCCTAAACATTTCAAATAAAACAAAACTCTACTACAAAATAGAAGAAGGGAAAAAAAAAAAGCTCAAGTAGGTCCAGGAAGATGAGCTGATTTATCCTACTGAACCTAAAATGGTAACAGAGGAGGTGCCTGGAGGCTGCCCTGGGAGGGCCGCTCCCAGAGTGGGGTGGACTTGATTCCAGTGGTGTGCTTCAGGTGAACGACACAGGTCAAGTCTGGATTCAAAAAATCTCTGCAGAACAAATTCCTAAGCCCAAAGCAGTATTTGGTAATTCAAGATTATAAAGCAAAATAATCTAGCTCAGAGTTGGCTGGATGACAGAATGTGACTCGGCCAAGAAAATCAGAGGCACCCTGGACCACCTCCCGTCATACTTGACACCTGCTGACCACTAACAAGAGGGATGACGATGGCACGCGCTGGAAGGCAGGTTGGTGACAGGCTGGGACTCTGAGCACATACATTATACCAATTAGACGTTCTAGTCAGTGAACTAAAATTCTGGGTCTTGAGTTACTGGCTATTTTCAGTTGTCAGTTCAGAGGAACGGTGAAACGAAGCATTTTCAATTAAATAGATTAACATTTACCACAGAAGTGCTTCAACATTCTAAATGGATTAGATCACTCATTAAGCTATTTTTATATGCCAGTTTATTAATGCCTTACATTAACCCACTGATAGGTTGTTGGGCCCACAGTTAGAGTCCCTATGCAGCCCTAATTCTGTTTTCTGTCTCCATGTGACTGGTGATGCTGAGTGATAACCATGTCTGCCTATATTGTACACTGATCTTTCATACTGATTGAACCTTGCATTGAAATAACTATGTGAAGAACAAATTTATCAATGATGATCTATGTACACACTATATTAAAGAGCAATAGTGTCTGTGTGTCAATAAAAGTTCTTAAATCTGATTTGTAAACACATGGTATGATTTTATGTATGTTCATAAATCCTGCACTGTATTCCATATGTTAACATATTGGTGCATGAATTTATTTTCAATTAAAGTATAAAAAATACATAATTTAAAAACATTTTGGTATGTGTCAAATAGATTTAATTATGAACCATGGCTACCCTGAGCCTAAAGCCTTTCTGGAAGTGCAAGCCAGTGCACACCCTGGTGCAGGCGAAGTCCACCCTCTGTGTCTAATTCTTTCATTCTACAGCAGGTTCAGGAAACCAAAATACGAAACGTCTTTTAAGTCTATAAGCTTTATTGATACTTTGCTTTTACAGTTCACAATGCATTCCACAGATTTAGTTCAATACAGCTTAAACCACAATTGTATAAATCGTCATTTATATTTTCTTACATAACAATGTTTGATATTTGCAAACATTTTTGGAAGCATTAGATTCAGTCCAGAGAGTTTGTGATAAAATTAACTACAGTAAGTCTGTGCAGTGAAGTTTATGTTGAGGAGTTCTGTTTGCATGGCATCGGTTCGTGTTGAAAACAGATGGTAGTGCGCCTAGAAGTACGTTTTTTCCCTAGCTTATGTGCTTTGGAACTACACACATAAAACCAATGACAGAAGTATCAAGCACTGTGGGGCAGCTGGGAAGGTAAAGGGCTAAGCTTCGTGAAACACTATGTATAGATATATATATAATCTATATTTACTTATATTGGCAATTAATACAACAGTAAATTTCACAATACACCTAGAACATACCAGGAAAGGCAAGCTTTTTCACTCCTGCCTTGGTGGCATGATCTCGTCTAAACATTTCATTTCAGAAAATCTGCATCAACCTAGACAGACCGTACACAGTGCACAAACTGTGAAAAGGGTTATTTCTGTCAGCTCCACTTTCTTTGCAATTCCCCAAATACAGCAAGACTACCTGCGACAAAGTGTAATATACAGCTTTCTCAGATCTTTGTTTATTCACCAGTGCCTCATACAGGAAAACAAATATGATTACGATTTAAATCCATACATAGCAGCTTACAATACTTAAGATGATGAACACAGGGCAGTCAAGACAGGTCATTTTTCCTCAGACACTGCGTTGCTAAAAATAAAGATCTGTGAAACTGCACTGCAATGTCAAGGCTTTGTTCTTCCCTGACCCTCCCCAATGGAATCAAATGAATATCCCCTTTAAAGATAAACTCCTCTATTGTTAACTCTTTCAGGCTTTCTCATTCAGCTTTACGCTTCAATCCAGGGATTTTTGCTTGGATTCTACAAATGAGAAGGAGGGGGAAAATGTCAGTGTAAATACTGTGAATTTACAATATTTTGTTTTCTGCTTCTTAAAATGTCTATCCTTCAAGACTTACATGTACATTGCTCAGCTTATACAAGAAATAAAATCCTAAGGCTGTCAAACTACAAGCTATAATTTTGCCACCTTGACCTCACAAATTATAGACTGAAAGCCTTACATACATGTTAAGTTGATACAGAATCAATGATCCAAATGTTAGGAAAAAAATCTTCCGGCAACTCACACTGTAGGTCTGACTGAAATTGACTACTATGTCTTAACATGAAAATACTGCACTGCTGTCCAAGTCCGGTACACCTCGCCTGAGTGTAAAACAAAGTGCAGGTTTTAAATACTTACTTAGCCATAGCATCTTTAACATTCTTATTTGCAAGTCCCAGATAATGATCTATTTGCGCCTGAAAGAGATAAAGAATTTATTAGAAAATTACCATTGCTAACAAATCTTAGAACTGTGTTCCAACATATTAAAGGCTTAAGAAACTGCCACATTTCTCATTTTTCATAAGGTTTTGGAAACTGGCACTGACATTTCTAAGTTCCACATAAGAGAATGAGGTTTGTATTCTGAAATCTGCAGTTAAATTACCTGATGCCGTTCATAAATAACAGGAACACTGAAGAGTGAAATCAGAGCTGAAAAAGGAAATACACAAGCTTTAAAAGAGACTGCAGTGTTTGTTCCCTAAATCATACCACAGTCATCAGACTGGCAGCACTCTTTTCAGATAGCCAGGAATGTTCCTAATACAGGGAGACACAGCTGCTGGTGGGCAGAGCAATGAATTAACCAAGGGAGCCAGGAGCCACTCCTGGCTTCACATTACAGACTTTATAAAATATAGGCATCCCTAGTTAGTCAGACATATGACTGCACATCAAATAAGGCCACTCTTGATCTGGTTTATCACTGCTGGAGCAGTCTTCAGGAAGTAAAGTGGCATTTCCATAAATAATGTAAGTATTAGCAATTTATTTAAGAAGATCACAACCTCTAATGTATATCCCTCTATTTTTTCTACAATATAAGAATATTTTCCACTAAAACATCTTAAAGTTCGTTGCACACCATTTTTTGGGGGGGGGGGCGGCGCTGGGATGGTGGGCTGTGCTGTGCAGTATGCAGGATCTTGGTTCCCACACCAGGGATCAAACCCATGGCCTCTGCAGTGGAAATATGGAGTCTTAACTACTAGTCTGCCAGGAAGTCCCCAATCTTTTTAAAAATGTTTCATTCTGTTGGTTTTGTAGACTTACCCAAAATTAGTAGTGTCAGACCATTGAACAAGGCACCAACATAGGTAAATACCCACATCAACACTGCAAACTGTAAGAGAATAACAGCCAATTAAAGACAAAATTCAAGTAAAGTTTTAAAATTAAACCTTCAAATAAATACATCCCATGTAAATGCCAAACTACTATAGGCATACTCCTTGGAGATTTGGTAAAAACAATATGGATATTTCACTAAGCTGCCAGGCTGATTCAGGAATTCCAGAATCTAATTAAAACAGTTAATAGATATGATTCATTTTCCTCTGAAGTACATTACCAAATAGTTGATTCTGTTTCCCCTAAAATCAGAAAGCGTAACAAAGGTCACCACCTTGCCCCCCCCAGCTCTACTACAGTATTCAACTTCTAAAATGGAAAGACTGGAAAGCTATCGTGAGAATTAACTATTGAAAATGACTTTAAAGTACCAACAAGTGATTCAAGATTTAAATGAGCTGAATGACTCAGACATATATCTGAATAAGCAATAATGGTGCAAGGAGACTATGTCTCAAGTACCCAAAATATCAGCTCTAGCATTTTATTAAGGATCAGAAAGACCTTCTCCCCAGTAATAAATGTTTTAACAGCCAATGAGGACTCCTCAAACTTTTAAACCTAATAAAAAAATTGACCATATTATTCTTTTAGCCACTGCCTTCTTTATTTAGCAAACACTAACCCAGTTCTTACTATTAGTATTAGTGTATTAGTGTATGGGTGTATTAGTACCACCCCCAGTTTTAAGTGCTTTACAAATACAAACTCATGTATTCCGCCTAACAATTTTATGAGGTAGGCACTGCTATCATTACCACAGCAGATGAAGACACTAAGGAAAAAACAGAGGTTTAGGAACTTGCCAGAACTGAGGTTATACTGTCATAGTTCACTGTGCCCTCCAGGGACTGCAGTGCAGACTAAATGCTCCTATTTTTAGTAATCATCTCAAAATCTTGGATTAAAAAAAAAATTACATACAGCAGTTTGGGGAAAGCCTTGTTTCTATAAAGTGCTTTCATTTTGAGAAGTCCTTTATTTCCTCACCGTATTTTAGTTTACTCATGAATGGTTGAATAAGAGAATTTCAAAGTTTTCTTCCAGTTCTTGGTGACACCATATAGTAAAAACTCAATGACATGTTCAAGCAGTTCTTGAAGACTTATAAATACCAAGTCAGTCTGGATTTTATTAAACATTCAGCAGAAGCAGTTTCTCTGTTTTCTATTAAAAGCCTTCATATGTCTGGCACTCTCTGCCCTGTTTAGTAGGTCACAAACATCCCACCACGATGCCACCACCGACAACAATTATTTAGGTTTCTAAGAGCAAAGTATAAATGAAAAGGAGAGAGGAGTGAGCACCTCCATCTAAAGAAGGGATCAGCAAACTTTCTGTAAATAAAGACAGAAAAACATTTTTGGTTTTATGGGCCACAAAGGATCTCTGTCACATATTCTTTGAATATTATCCTTTAAAACTGTAAAAAGTATAATCAGCTCCCAGGCTGTACAAAAACAGGTTACAAGTCAGACCGAACAGTAGCTTCCTAACCCTTATCTAAAGCATATCTTTGTCCATGTAGCATTCATTCAGCAAAATCTGATTGAATACCTACTATGAGCGGGGTGCGTGCTAAGTCGCTTCAGTTGTGTGCGACTCTTTGCGACCATATGGACTGTAGCCCACCAGGTGGGTTGCCATGAGCTGGGTATTGAGCAGTAATTAAAGTGTTCAGACTCTAGGAAATTTATTTACTGCAGGTTAGGAAGAATCTTGGATTCCTGCACCAACTGTCAGTTCTACAAAGAGCAACACTTTGGTTACCCCTATAATTGAATTTAATGTTCAAGTGAGCAAATATCAAGCATTCTTAACAGCTTCCAATTGCAAATCAAAATTAAATGCTGTCCTGGTCTTTCCAACTTCTATGGAACCTCTGGTAGAAGGGTTTGAAGCGTTGACTCCAGTTAGCAAGCCCTTTCCCTCTCACATAGTTTTACAAGACTCCTATTGCAAAAGCTAAATATAATTTCTGCACTTGAGCAAGTTTACCATAGAGCAACAGAGTTATTTTCATCCATCACCATCCACCAAGTCAAAAAGAGAAGGGTCGCCCTACATTTTAGAAGAAACTGCTTTAGCAATAAAGATACCCTCACCATGACAAAATTCAGAAACTAACACACAAGCTAAAAATAAGTCCTAATTTGGTCATAAAGTAACTGACAAGGCTGCACTCTAAATCCATGAAAAAAGAGAAGCCCAAGTCTTCACACCAAGGTGATGCAGGGGGTTCAGATGTCACTAGATCTGCCTCTTGCAGGACACTTTCTAAAAGGCAGATGATCCAGGTGCAGAGAGAAATGGAGGGAGGCTTCAGACCTCTGTGGGGGCAGGCTGGTGACACAAATGCATGAGGGAGTCTCGGTGAGGACCAAGGCAGATATGTGCTTCTCAAGAAGCACCTGCGTTCCAGGCCAATGCCGCCATGTTTCCTCATTTTAGGAGAGAAACCCAGAAATTCACATTTTTATGTGCTATCACAGAATTTGCACATGTTGCAGCTAAGTCTGGAGAAAATATAACATTTCAAGGCCCAAAACAAAAATACTGGCTAAGGGTTTCCAGAGAGGACTCCATCAGAAGAGAAAGGACTTAAGAGCTAACATCAAGCAACTGCACAATTACTGAAGCTTATTATGTAATAACAGCAACTCAGTTAACTTAATCATAACCCCAGAAGTTAAATACTGTTATTATCCCCATAAAAGAAAGAAAAAAGATACAGAAAGATGAGAGCAAGTTGCCAAACCAGAGGTGACAGTAACTGCAGGTTCATCTGGCTCCAGAATCTCCGCTCTGCTATACAGTAAAGCCACTTACAGAGGACATGTGGCTAAGTTGCTTTAGTAATGTCTGACTCTGTGCAACCCTACGGACTGTAGCCCGCCAGGCTCCTCTGTCCATGGGATTCTCCAGGCAAGAATACTGGAGTGGGTTGCCATGCCCTCCTCCATTTATTAATGGTTATGAATGTGCATGCTGTTATAAAGAAGCAGGGAAAAGTCCAATGAATGCTTTAAACCTACAAATTCTACGCTATTCCATGGCAAACACTTGGCAACTCTGCAGCCAATGCATACTAACGGAGGAAGTCAAAGGCTCACGTCTCTTTAGGCAGTAATGAGACAGAAGGAAAGCGGGGGCCAAGCACGGTGAAGGTCTAGTAACACTGGAAGAGGGCAAAGGCCACGTCTTGTCTTTTGCTGGGGGGTATAGGAATTCAATTCAAGTGTGTATCACATGTATACCTCACTGAAAAGCTCTGTAGATTTTGATGTCTCTATGGGGTGGGGAGGCATTTTTAAGGAAAATGGGGGGAGGATGCATGACAATTTCAGAAATTACTTTGGCAATTCACATTTTCAAACTTTTTCTGCAGTTTTAAACACTGAAAATCATTTGACTTCTGCTATCTTCAGCCTCATTCATTACTAATCACATTTTCACAAACCCATTTCCTGTCTAAATTTTCTGCGAAACAAAGGAACCAGAAAAGAAACTGTCAAAATGTGTATGTTAATAAATGCCTAAGAGCCTGAGGGCTATATTTAATGTTCTTTTGGGTCAGCTATTTCTGGAATTCAGGCCTTTTTCCTCACTTTCAGATTTCAGACGGAATTCTGGAACATTATGGTTACCTGATGTTCAGACAAATATAGCTAGACATTTTATTACAATTTAAAAATATATTTTCCCCAAAAGTCACAGATCTACTTTCATAAAGAATCCAGTGTTTATTGCACAAAGTCATGTGACAGAAAAATAAGAACATCTGCCTATAAAACACCTGGTCTTAGTATCTGGTAAGAACAGAAATGGTATAGACCTAACAGAAGCAGAAGGTATTAAGAAGAGGTGGCAAGAATTTACAGAACTATACAGAAAAGACCTTAATGACCCAGATAACCATGATGGTGTGATCACTCACCTAGAGCCAGACATCCTGGAATTTGAAGTCAAATGGGTCTTAGGAAGCATCATTACAAACAAAGCTAGTGGAGGTGATGGAATTCCAGCTGAGCTTTTTCAAATCCTAAAAGATGATGCTGTGAAAGTGCTACACTCAATAT
This sequence comes from Bison bison bison, assembly GCF_000754665.1. Classification (NCBI taxonomy): domain Eukaryota; kingdom Metazoa; phylum Chordata; class Mammalia; order Artiodactyla; family Bovidae; genus Bison; species Bison bison. The sequence goes on along the minus strand of NW_011494738.1, from coordinate 1,341,470 downwards.
GCGAGCAAATTTGGAAAACTCAGCAGTGGCCACAGGACTGGAAAAGGTCTGTTTTCATTCCAATCCCAATGAAAGACAACACCAAAGAATGCTCAAACTACCACACAATTGCACTCATCTCACAAGCTAGCAAAGTAATGCCCCAAATTCTCCAAGCAAGGCCTCAACAGTAAGTGAACTGAGAACTTCCAGATGTTCAAGCTGGATTTAGAAAGGGCAGAGGAACCAGAGATAAAATTGCCAACATCCGCTGGCTCACAGAAAAAGCAAGAGAATTCCAGAAAAACATCTGCTTCATCGACTACGCTAAAGCCTTGGTCTGTGTGGATCACAACAAACTGGAAAATTCTTGAAAAGATGGGAATACCAGACCGCCTGACCTGCCTCCTGAGAAATCTGTACGCAGGTCAAGAAGCAACAATTAGAAATGGACATGGAACAACAGACTGGTTCCAAATTGGGAAAGGAGTACATCAAGGCTGTACACTGTCACTCTGTTTGTTTAACTTATATGCAGAGTACATCATGTGAAATGCTGGGCTGGAAGAAGCACAAGTTGGAATCAAGATTGCCAGGAGAAGTATCAATAACCCCAGATATGCAGATGACACCACCCTTATGGCAGAAAGTGAAGAAAAACTAAAAAGCCTCTTGATGAAAGTGAAAGAGGAGAGTAAAAAAGCTGGCTTAAAACTCAACATTCAAATAACTAAGATCATGGCATCTGGCCCCAACACTTCATGGCAAAAAACATGGGAAACAATGGAAACAGTGAGAGACTTTATTTTCTTGGTCTCCAACATCACTGCAGATGGTGACTGCAGCCATGAAATTAAAAGATGCTTACTCCTTGGAAGAAAAATTATGATCAACCTGCTGCAGCTGCTGCTAAGTCGCTTCAGTCAGACTCTGTGTGACCCCATAGACGGCAGCCCACCAGGCTCCGCCATTCCTGGGATTCTCTAGGCAAGAACACTGGAGTGGGTTGCCATTTCCTACTTCAATGCATAAAAGTGAAAAGTGAAAGTGAAGTCGCTCAGTCATGTCCGACTCTTAGCGACCCCATGGACTGCAGCCTACCAGGCTCCTCCCATCCATGGGATTTTTCCAGGCAAGAGTACTGGAGTGGGGTGCCACTGCCTTCTCCTACTTTGCGGACAAAGGTCCATCTAGTCAAAGCTATGGCTTTTCCAGTAGTCGTATGGATGCAAGAGTTGAACTATAAAGAAAACTGAGTGCCAAAGAATTGATGCTTTTGAACTGTGGTGCTGGAGAAGACTCTTGAGAGTCCCTTAGACAGCAAGGAAATCAAACCAATCAACCCTAGAGGAAATCAGTCCTGAATATTCATTGGAAGGACTGATGCTGAAGCTCCAATACTTCAGCCACCGGATGATGCGAAGACCTGACTCATTTGAAAAGACCCTGATGCTGGGAAAGATTGAAGGCAGGAGGAGAAGGGGATGATGGGATGAGATGGTTGGATGGCATCACTGAATCAATGGACATGAGTTTGAGCAAGCTCTGGGAGCTGGTGATGGACAGGGAAGCCTGATGTGCTCAGTCCATGGAGTCACAAAGAGTTGAACACAACTGAGCAACTGAACTGAATTGAAAGTACTAGACTTTTTCTTGGAATTTGAGGTTTCAAAAGGCAGAACCCCCTAGTAAAGCTGAGCCCAGTGGAGACCTTCACATGCTTTTCTAATGCAGAAGGTGAGAAGAAAACTATAGCCCAGGGTTACATACAGCTTAAACCACAACTTTGAAAACCAATGACTCTCCAAGCAGTGTCCTTAGAAAAATTAAATCACAATTTCAGGGAATGGGACTCACACCTCTTCCCCCTCCCAAGTATCATTAAATTGTGTAGCTTCCAGTGATTGCAATGTGCAGCCAAGACTGAGAACCATTGTTTTAAAATAAGAGCCCCCATCTAAAAGACCCCTTACACAGAAGGTCAGTCACAGAACAGAATTAAATCGTAACCAGGTGGTTTAAATTTGTTCAACCACCTTATACTACTGTTCTGGTAGTCATGGGTGTTATTTAAACAAGGTTGACAAATATCACTAGGTTAAATAAAGTTATCCAGCCTCTTTTGGACTTCTCAGAAACTAATAAGGTAATACACACTAGGCTCTCCAAGAAAAGGACACATACACAGCTTTCACAGCTTACTTTTACTAGAACCCTCCTCCTCTACCTCCTTTTCCATTATTTCTCTTCCCCTTACGTCTGGCATTCAATGTAACAAACCCACTTTACAACAAATCCTGAGGATTGATCAAAACATTTGCCTGTGGTAAAATTTTATACTAATGTTTGAAATAAATGCTGCTGAATGGAATTAGAAATATTTTGTCAATGATTTTGCCCATAATATTTGACTAGAATTAGTCTTCTGGCAAATGGACTATTTCTCAATCTAGGGACACCTGAAATCTTTTCTAAGATTTAGAAGCCTGCAGTTAACTGCAAGGGAAGAAAACAAATGCAATAATTACAGCTGACCTCTGAGCACAGGAGTTTGAACTACACAGGTCCACCTGTCAGCACAGTTTTTTCAGCAGTAAATACTACAGGATCCTCAGTTGTTTGAACCTGTGAATATGGAGCCAGGGGTACCGGGGGAACCACAGACACAGAGGGGCCTTGGATAAGGAGGAACTGGGGCTGTGGAGAGCCAGTCATGAACTGCGCACAGACTGTCAACTCTGTGTGTGTGTGAGGCGGGGGTCAGTGCTCCCGATCCCCACACTGGTCAAGGGTCAACTGTACACAAGGATTTAAAAGGAGAAATCTGCAGCATGTGTCTTATTTTTATTTGTCCAGGTCAACCACCAAAAGGGAGATCTAGATGAGGCACACTGATAACCACCATCTCATGTCAAGTCTTTTCCAACAGGCCTGATGAACCCTGGGGTTTGGTTATTTCTTCAGAATGACCTACAGAATAGCCAGGCCCCCTCACACACTTCCAAAAATATGATAGTAAGAAAGGAGAAGAAAAATTTCACATGCTAAGAATACTGACTCTAAATTTTGTAATTTCTGAGGAAGAAGGTTTCAAATAGAAGTAGTGGTAATTATGACCCAGAGTCTAGAAATGTAGATTATATAAATTTGAGGGCATGAAACACTTACAAAGATAGTGACTTATAGAGAAACTTCTTTCAAATTTTAAAAAGCTATTATTTTAAATAAGCCACAGAGCTTGATACAATGTCTATTTTCTAAATGAAAAACAAAATTATAAATAAGACTACTTCCTTCTGTATTTTCTTAAAATTAATGTGGTGTCCATTTTCCTAGCTATGAACAATATAAAATAAAAGTAATCCAAATCAAAAGCTGGTTCTTATAAATTTTTTAAAAACTCTGTTATTTAACAAGAAAAATTCATTTGGAAACTGCAGAGACTGGGGCTATTTATTAGCAAACTTCCCAAATTTAAAACCTGAATAAAAGGAAATACAATCAATGTAACAGAGCAAATTGATTTTTCCCTTAAATTGAAGAAGAGAAAGAAAAAAAAAAAGAGATCTGAAAAAACATTTTTGCTCACTTTAGGGAGGAAGAATATGATTCTCCCACCAACTGCTGTGCTAAAAGGCAAAGGGTAAACGAGTCAGAAGGAAAATAATCTTTTTAAAAATGCTCTCTATATGAATAAAAACTATGGGGGTGAGAGTGGCAAATACTCAAGGAACGTCCTCTAGAAAAGGAATACTATTAAGTCATTTTAAAGGGAGACAACAGTGCTTTGTTTTCCTCAGCTTTTCTCAGTAAGACATATTAAGCAAGTATCCTGTGTTTCTATAGTTCCCTTATTCAGTGAGAACAAGTGGAATCTACACTACCCATACACAATGATGTAAGAAAAGGTTTCACTGAAGTACTCCACGTACAGCAGAACCACAAAGTTTATCAAGGAAGACCCTCCATGTATATTATCAGAGGGCTTTGTATTGCAAGAGTAAGACAGACACCCTGCCTTATTCCTTGCCTCAACAGATTTTGAGACCGAAATGCAAGGATCATTCAGAGTATTAATACAAATGTTATTTTGAGCCCTGAATGAATCTGCCTTAGCAGAAATCACCAAGCAGCTTTTCTTGAGCTCTGGACTTGCCAAAAAACACTACTTTGGAAAACCATTCAAAGGAGTTATCTCTTTCCTAATCCTTAAGGAGAAGCAGTAGTAAACTAGGCTTCTAATTCAACTGCTTTTTTCCCCCCAATATTAAGAAACAATATTTTTTAAATAAAAGAAAATTTCATAAAATGTAAGTGTTCCAAAAAGTAACCTATCTCATTATATGCCTCTTCAAATTACTATTACCTTCAAATTAGCAAAATCACTGAAGGCAAGAATTTACCAAGTTCAGATTCTTTCATTTATGTTAGTTTCCTCATTAAGAAAAAACCAAAAAACCCAAGGTAATTTTCAAAGGAAATTTTTAAAATGAGATTTAACAGCAAAAAGAAATTATCTCATGAAAGTATTTATTAATAAAATTTCCTTTTCATCTACTTTCAAATATCAGTGCAAATCAGATTTTAAAGGTTTTCTAAAGTATTTCATCAGTCCTCCTGTAATATTTCCTCACTTCCCTACCCTCTGCAAATACTCCCACACCTACGTAACCGTCTACACACAGAGCTGTGTACGGAGGACAATAAGCTCTGAAAGAGTAAGATTTCAACTGATTGAAGACAAGGGGAAACTTGAAGCTCTAGAAAACAATGAATGAGTCATTCCCAGATCAATTTGTTTTGTTTTAAACAGATTTCTTCAAGAATGCCTCTTCTCTCAAGAAAAATGTTAGACATGCATAACTGCCTTCACTGTTACACAGTGCAAACATGAGGACTTTTAGTTTATATCTGTTGCAGTTTTTATTAATAAGTATAAAAAAAAATGACTCCTCAATCCACAGCTTCATGATGCCTTTGTTCGAAGCCCTCCGCTCCCCTCCAACAATTTTTGACTGCCAAATTCAGAGATGGCCCTATGCTGTTTGAACCTCTGTGTCACTATTTAGTGTTTCCTCTCAATCAACTCCTACCCACAAAACGCTTCATTTTAAACTACACTAGTGCATTCCCCTCAAGAATTTTTCAAACATGTTTTACCCCCAGCAGTCAACCTATTCACTGCAAATACACTTCAATGAATAGAAACTGGTTTCTTCCAGGACCCATGAGTACAAGGTTGAATTTGATTTGCTCCCAAATATTATTTGTTTCCTCTTGATACTAATCAAAGATCCCAATGATATAACCATGATCTCTTTATTTACAGACTGACATCAGATTATTTTAAAGCACTATTACAGAATGGGTCACCAAATGCAAGCACTCTACACAAAAGAGATAATAAATAATAAAAAGAAACTCAATTTTTTACCATTAATGTTATTCATAACTGAGGTTCCAAGTCTTAATAGAGAAGCATACAGCTGAAAATAATGTCCATTACTGGCCTATTAAGGCTAAGATACATGTAAATAATAAAAAGAAACTCAATTTTTTACCATTAATGTTATTCATAACTGAGGTTCCAAGTCTTAATAGAGAAGCATACAGCTGAAAATAATGTCCATTACTGGCCTATTAAGGCTAAGATACATGTAAATAATAAAAAGAAACTCAATTTTTTACCATTAATGTTATTCATAACTGAGGTTCCAAGTCTTAATAGAGAAGCATACAGCTGAAAATAATGTCCATTACTGGCCTATTAAGGCTAAGATACATGTAAATAATAAAAAGAAACTCAATTTTTTACCATTAATGTTATTCATAACTGAGGTTCCAAGTCTTAATAGAGAAGCATACAGCTGAAAATAATGTCCATTACTGGCCTATTAAGGCTAAGATACATGTTAAAAGCATTTTGAGCATTTAAACCTATTCTGACCACTACAGAAATTGTTTTGCCAAATCTAAAGGCCCAATCGTCCTATTGCTATGACATCCTTAGTTTGCACAAATTGCAAACTTGTACATATCTCTTGGAAAAGAGAAATTGTGGTAATTACTACCATAGTACATTTCTACCCAGGCTTAGATAGGAAACAAGTCTGTCTTAAATCACAGGCTGCTACTGCTGCTGCTAAGTCGCTTCAGTCGGTGTCCGACTCTGTGCGACCCCATAGACAGCAGCCCACCAGGCTCCCCCGCCCCTGGGATTCTCCAGGCAAGAACACTGGAGTGGGTTGCCATTTCCTTCTCCAATGCATGAAAGTGAAAAGTGAAAGTGAAGTCGCTCAGTCGTTTCCAACCCTTCGCGACCAATGGCATGGACTGCAGCCTACCAGGCTTCTCTGTCCATGGGATTCTCCAGGCAAGAGTACTGGAGTGGGGTGCCATTATACAAAACACAGACAGTAGGTTCTACACAAGGGAAAAGTACTGTAGTCCCAGTTCTTGGGGTTCAAATTATGTGACCAATTTAGTGCTCATTTAGAGTCAGTCTGAACTCTGGCAAGCTTACTTACAAGGTGAGACTAATAGCTGCTATGTAGCAAGATCCAAAAACTAAATTCCAAGGATTACCAACTGATGATTAGTTGAAGTGTTTCAGAATATTAACACTTTTCAAGAAAACATTCAAAAAAAGTGTAGGAATATGAAATAGCTTATATGTATATATGAATTACACACAAGCTAAGAAATTAAGTGCCGGATTCTGAAAGTCAAACCAGATGAAATAATATTTGGCATTAAATCTACTAGATAATCTTTATTCTTACAGCCAAAATTCTCATTTTTAATCTTTATGACTTCCAAAACTTAAGAATTTATAACATTTTCCCTTAAAAAGCAATTGCCTTTCCTCCATCTTAAATATTTTATTTGATTCTGAATTTCAGAACAGAAGTTTACAGTAATGATTTCATTACATCTTTATCATTTACTTTAATATAGAAAACAGAGTTTTACTCTCTTAACTTCAATGTTAAATTCTGGGTATGTCAAAAAATGGAAAGCAAATAAACTTACCTTCAGAGAATCAACTAAATCATCAACTAAGAAGAGGCGTCTGAGTTCTTTTATTGTGCAGTTAACATGACCAAGAGCAGAATTGCTGTACTTCTGAACCAACTCCTCAGATATAGCAACTTCAGATTCCAAATATGCCCTAGAAAAGAAGACACACCTTAACTGTCACTGACTGGAATAATTTTTTGTGAATGTCAATCAATTGGCAAATAGATATCCATAAAGGAGCACATTAATAAAATATTTTACTATAGAAGTGTACTCCTTCCAAATTAATAAGCACAATGTAAAAACTCCCCAAGCATGGGGTGTTTGATTGATAAGGCAGGTATATGCTTTGAGTCAGACCTATCTGAGCTTGAATGTTAAGCTCTGCCACTTACCTGGCTGTGTAACTTTAGAAGTTATTTAGTCATCCCTTTAAATCAGTTTCCTCATTTATACAACAGAGATTATCTTGAGATTTCAATGAGTAAAGTGCTTATTAACACAATCAAGGACAAAGAAGCACTCAATTAATGTAGTTATTATTGTGGATATGGCTTTTTCAGGTGGACAAAATGTTATCAAGTTTTCCTAACAAAGATCCTATTCATTTCCAAATAATTTCACTCACTTTGCCTAATCTTTAGGGGAAAGAAAGTGAAAGTGAAGTTGATCAGTTGGGTCTGACTCTTTGGGACCCCACAGACTGTGTAGCCTACCAGGTTCCTCCGTCCATGGGATTTTCCAGGCAAGAATACTGGAATGAAAACACCAATAAATCAACCCCCGGACTGTTCAATCAGGTGCTCCAATCTATAATGAAATAGCTGGAATTGTCAAATTTAAGAAGACAACTGTAATGGGGAAAACTAGTCAAGTCAGCAGGAATTGTTTCATTATTGTTTCAAACATCTTGGAGCAATCAGAAGTGCTATTCTCTCTTATCTGTTGGAAGCAGCTCCTTATCCAGTCCCTCTCAAAAACTCCCCATGTCTGAGGATGCTAGTTACACTGGAAATTACGGTCCTCTCTAGTAATTCCTTGTCTCCTAGTTCTACTCCTGCAATATGCCCAAATACATCTCCTTGTTTTTATTCACTATACCATCACTATAATTTAAGTGGATTTATTTGGATTCCTTTTCTTTTTTTTTTTTTTTTGAGCTATACTAGATAGTGCTATTCAGGCTGAACTCAGGAATCAGAAGACCTGATACCACCTAGGTATTTAACCTTGCAAAGGCATGTAACTTCTCTGGGTCATGGTTCCAACTCTGCAAAATTAGAGAAACAGACTTCTGAATCCATTCAAACTCAAACATTCTATGTCCAACCCTGAATGTTTCCAATCTTCTTTCTCATTGCTCTGCTGTAGTTCAAAATTGGGCTATTCATGAAACGTTCTTCACCTTAATGGGAGGCTTTGTTCCTCATGCTCTCTCCCCATCCACAGCGCCCTCCTCCCACCTCTAGCGAGGGCACACCCAAGTCAGTCAGCACCACCTCAAATCCCACCCTTACATGAAAGCCTCTCCACCACCCTACTATGTAACTCAAATAATGCTTTCTTTTGTATTTTTCTTATAGTAATTATCATATCCATCCTGAAATATAGACGTGTGTATACTTGTACATTTTTTTCTACTACAGTATAAACTGTCAAGGACTAAAACATTATCTTTATTAGTACAATGTCTAGCACAGGACAACTACTATTTCAGTTCAGTCGCTCAGTTGTGTCCAGCTCTTTGTGATCCCATGGACTGCAGCACACCCGGCTTCCCAGTCCATCATTATTTATTGGCCAACAAATAGCAAGTTATTATTATCAAGTTAAAAATGGTCACACATTCACACCTAACCCTTAAACCAGCAAAGATTTATTAATGCAGTTTTAAGAAATATAGAGAAGTGGCTGATATGACTTAGCTGTATTCTGTTTCTCTGTACCACTGCTTTTGTTCCTGCTGAAGACAAGACATCTGCCCAGCAGGCCCAAAGGCATGCACCGGAAGATATTTACATTCATCCACCTGGCATTTATGTGCTATTACTGCAATGGCAGCACAGCTGTCACTCTTTCCCAAAGACCACAGGTATTACATATCAATTATATGATATTAACTTTACTAATGTGACTGGAGAACTTGGAAAACTGTCCAAAACGCAGTTAAATTGGCATGTTAGCTGAATTTATTACCATAAAAGACCTTTGAGCTAATGATAATGTTTCGTTAGTTTCTTTTAAAAGTCTTCATTAAATCAAACAATATGTAAAATTTATAGATAATTTAGAATTGTTGGCCTGACAATGTTTTTATATATTTCAGTGTAACTAATTAAAAATCATACTCCTTTATGACTTGTGGCATGATATAACTGCTGTTTTGAAACTGCAATTTCGTATTACTGAATTCACTGTTTCCTCTGTAAAATGTAGTAATGTCTAGTCTCATAGAGTCTCATGAAAACTGGGAACCTGAAATTAGGACAATAGGGGTGTTAAGTGATAGAAACTGGTAAGTCTGAGATAAAAGACTCATTGAAAAATATGAAAATTTAGTGGCTGTCAGGGGCCACGTGGGGAGCAGCTATAGGGACAAAACGTCTTTTGAGTATAACGAAAATATCTGGAATGAGATGGTGATGGTTGTACAATTCCATGAATGTATGGAAAACCACTGCATTCTACAGTATGTGAATTACCTCAATTTTTAAAGGAGGGGATGAGGGTGGGGAAAGTGCTGAGTATGAAGTGAGATCAGAAGATCCAAGTTGAGGTGTGTCCACCCCATTAGCAACCAGAGATATAATGCTAGTGTACTTGTCAAAATAAGGTAAGAAGGTGATAATTTACAGACAAGAAAATGGTGAAATAAAAGATAATACCAAAGTAATGCCTTAGGGAAGGAGGAGAAGAAACTAGATAGAACAGGAAAGAATGGTAAGAAAAGACATGGACATAGTGAGGAAGCACAATGGAAAAGCATAATATCAGCATAAAAAGTAATCAATAAAGAAAATATAACTCTCGCCAATCCCAAACATGTTAACAAGATATAGCTTCCTTAAAAGTAAAATTAGGTAACCAACACCTACTTCTAATAAGTAAATATTACTAACATGTAGTGGAGTTAGGCTACAGCTAATGATACATAAACCCAGGCTTTTCCATCAGGAGCCTATGAAATGACCATTAGGAAATCCCAAAAGCAGATGCTTCTGGTATAGCTTTTTAGCAAAAATTTGCAATTATCTTTTAGCAGTTAAAAAAAAAAAAAAAGCATGCCTGTAGCTCTATAAATAGCAGAAATTAGTCTGAGTCAATACTGAGACTGTTTGTAGTGCTGCCAACGTGTGCCTTGTTTTCCAGACATCTCACCTGAATGGGTGGCCTTCATCAGATTTCTGGATAGCCTGGATCACACCCTTATATATCCTAAAGCTGATAGTCACAGAGAGCAGGGCCAAGGCAATGTAGGCCGTTACACTCACAATGCTGAATACTGTCAGCGAGAGCAGCAGGAACAAGCTGGCACCAAACACCACTCCAGTCTTCTTAATGTCTCTCCAGTAGAGGAGGTCAACAACTAAAGACGTAAAAAGAAGAGATCTGAAATTAGAACATTACCTTACCCATTTTTATTTACCTACAAAAGTAAAATGGCCTTAAGTGTATATATATATATATTCAAATAATAGAAAAAATATCTTAACACAGAAAAACTACTAACTCAAAACATGCTAAGAAATTAAAACTTTACTAAAAACTAAACAAGTGAGTTTCACGGCTCTGCTTTTAAGAGATCTCTGAGAAATTTCACAAAACTGTAACCTAACCTGGCTATCACTGAAACAAACATTTCCTACAAAGCTAATAACAGAGGGAAATAGCCTTTACACTACCCAGAAAGCTATTTTCCTCTAGGAGCAGGTAAATGCAATGCCATAAAACTTTAGGTGTCAAAGAAAAAAACATGTTACACTATTAATAATGTTTATTAATAGTAAGGAGTCGGACAAAGCCTAACCTAGCAAGTCTGCTCTTGGCCCATGGTCACAGGCCACCGTGGGGATCGCATAACCAGGGGCCTGTGGTCTCAGGATCAGGTTATGTACAACCCAAGGAGAACATAATTATGTACAACCCTCCTCTGCAGGAGGCCCAAGAGCTCTTGAACTCACAGGCCAAACATAGTTCATCCCTTTCTGGATTGTGGACAGTTGGGATCGGGGAGCATTCTTATAGTAAAATAAATATGGATACACTCGAGTACATTTTTAAATAGTTAATTTTTAAGATGAAGGAGGCAATAAAGAAAAATCACATCTAGGGGCTACTTCAGTCTTGATCCCCAGGTCCTCTAATGTATTTGAATTTCCTTTAGTGTTAAGGGTACTTTTGTGGGAAAATTTATGTATATGAACTACAAAATGTTAGATATTATTATGAAGCCCTAAATTCCTGTTAGTAAATGAGTACTGATAAAGATATTTTAAATGCCCATAAGTGTGCTGCACATACCAGGGGTTCAACATTTATTATGTTTAAGGAACATTTATTCCACCCTTCTAAATATGATCTGATTTGAATGCTATTAACATCCTATATATGATTTACAGCTTTGTTTTCAAACTCTGATTTCAACTATTTATTAAAGTTTCTCTATTTCGAGTTTCCTCAACTCTGCCTAAAACACCCACATCAGTTTTGTTCTATTCAACTAGTTTCTACTACTATGCCAATATACTAGCACAACTGTGACTTGATCAGAACTTGAAATAGTGCATCTGCACCATGAATAACAAACACTAAATAACAGCAATGCTAACAGCTTTCTGACATTCAGCACTCACTCACTGAGCTGATACTGTTAAAAAACAAAAACAACTCAACCTAGTAGAATGAATTTAAAGACCTGAAAATGGGGCCATGGGTTTTTCTTTAAGCCCTGTCCAACTCTAAAACACTATAATTCTAGAAAGATAAGACACATAAAAACAGTATCAGTAAATGCTAAAACAAATACCATACCACTGTGAGAATTTAGAAAAGGAAAAAGACTAGAGGAAATTTTAAAAGACTTTGTGAAAGAGGCAGATATCAAGCTGAATCTTGAAGAATGGGTAGGCATCTAGAAAACCTACAGGGACAGGGCTCATTGTGAGTCTCTGCTAGCAACAATCCTAATAACCAGTGCAGTTTTCTTTCTTTCAGCAAGAGGGTAAGGAAAGCAGTAACAAAGTTAGCCTTTGGTAACATTCTTTCCTGGAGGCACCCCCTGTGCCCCACAACAGCAGCGTATCTAAGACAGACACAACAGGAGCTTACACAGACAAAGCACTTAAGACTCCAGAGTTGAACCACCTAGACTCAAACACTGATTCCATAACATACTAGTTACGTGACTTCAGGTAAGTCATTAGATCACTCTACACTTCACCTTCTTCCTCTATAAAATATGTATACAAATAGGAATGATTTTACTGAGATCATTACTGATTTTACTGAGATGTTGTAAGGATTAAGTGAGATAATGAATTAACAAAATTCTTCATCAGTAAGATAATGAATAGAATACATTTAATATAGTATACAGCATAAAATAAGTATTTCTTAATAAATGTCAAAGCTGTTATTTTTGTTATTGGTATAAATGCCACCATAATCATTATCACCTTCTTATTCAGGTTTTTAAATAATAAATACACAGAAAAAAAGAAAATGTCAACCTAGTGCTTTCCAGATGGCACTAGTGGTAAAGAACCCGCCCGCCAATGCAGGAGATGTAAGAGACTTGGGTTCCACCCCTGGGTTGGGAGATCCCCTGGAGGAGGGCACAGCAATTGACTCTAGTATTCTTGCCTGGAGAATCCCATGGAGAGGAGCCTAGTGGGCTATGGTCCATAGGGCTGAAAAGAGTTGGACATGACCAAAGCAACTTAGCACACATTGCTGTGTTATATCACAAACATGTCACTTTATAAATCACCAGAAAAGGATTTTAAAACATACTTAAGTTTTCATCATTACAGGGCAAATACAAGTTGATAACCTAAATGAATGAGCAAGTAAACACCCCAAATCTATTTTTATATTAAAAAAAAAAACCTCTTCCTTTGTAAAAATGTCTGATCCTCAACGTGCTCCAGAACACTTATTAACCCTCAAATCAACTACTGTTGATAAAAGATAAATGCAGATATCCTCACTATTTCTTACCATTAGACTTAGAGGTATATACAACATATATTAACGTCAAATCAAGTTACATAATAAAACAAGAGTTACTGTCCAAACAGTTTCAATGACTAGATAAGAATTATTTATTAGTAGTCTCTGATTGCTGTATAGATGGCTGTGGTGGAAAGAAGTACCAGGAACAAGGACTCAAGAAACCCACACTCTGGTACCCACATCCTCAGCACTGTATAACTCTGGATGAGGCTCTACTTTCTGTAGACTCACAGAAACAAACAGGATTCACAGTTAGTACATCAATCCTGCATTCAAATTCCCAATCAGTGTGTCCAAATTAGTCAGATTTTATGTTCTATTGTTCGCGCGAGATAAAAATTTAAAATATCTGCTTTCTTTTTTGATCTAGATTTACTAGGGGGTGAGAAGCTTAAATATTTTTATTTTTATCAGTTTTTTAAATGAACATTCCTTTTGGTCAAACATTATTAAAGATTTAGGAAAACAAATTCACATTCCTATAATTTTTCAAGCCATTATAAACTATGCCATTACGACAACAGTATGAGAGGAGCTAAAAAAAGAAAAAGACTGAGAAGCTACAGACTTTTTACACCTAAGAAATGTCTCCCACGTTGCCAATCTACATTCTCCACATATCCCTTTATTTCCTGAGTCAGCATTTACTGGGCACTTAGATCAAATACTGTCTATAGACATTATCTCTTTCAATTAAAACTCTATGAGGCAGGCTTTTAGACAAGAAAACCAAGACCCAGATCATTTAGTAAGTGGTGAACATGAATTTTTAACATAGGCTTCCACAGATAAAACTCACCCTCTTCATGCATGATGCCAAATTAAAGGCTCAGACTTTTATTAAAAATGTGTTAACTATGAAGTCTGAATGGAGAAGGCAATGGCACCCCACTCCAGTACTCTTGCCTGGAAAATCCATGGACAGTGGAGCCTGGTGGGCTGCAGTCCATGGGGTCGCTAAGAGTCAGACATGACTGAGCGACTTCGCTTTCTCTTTTGACTTTCATGCACTGGAGAAGGAAATGGCAACCCACTCCAGTGTTCTTGCCTGGAGAATTCCAGGGACGGGGGAGGCTGGTGGGCTTCCGTCTATGGGGTCGCACAGAGTCGGACACAACTGAAGGGACTTAGCAGCAGTAGCAGCAGCATGAAGTCTGAAAGGCTATCTAGTTAACAGTTTTTTATCTCTGGGTTGAACTGTTATGAACTTAATTTGCTCCATTCCCTTTTATGCCACCTGAAATTGTCCTTTTGAGGGAAGCATGAATTACTACTTATTTACCAAAAATACACCCTTTCTATTCCTGTTTGATACCACTAGAGAATCTTATAACAAATATGGTTCTCCCAGTAGGCTTTCCTACTGGGAAGAAAATACCCTCCCTGATACCTCAATATTAATATTTACATACAGCTCATAGTTAAAGTTCTGGTGCTTTGGGCTGAATCAAGCCAATTTCCTCTAAGCTAATGATATGAGAAGTCATGTATATGATCCAGTGATATTCAGTGACTGCTGCCTAATGTTAACCTAACTGCATGCAAGTACAGTAAACTATAACCTACTGCTTCCTTTCTACCTATCAAATGGTTCCTAAAAATGAGATCTTTTCAAGAAATGGAAGAGCTCTGAAGATCTTGTCTGCAAGTCTATATATACTGTGTGAAAATATGCAAATAGCTATATAAGAGCTCTCAAAGCAGATTCGATGAGAGTCATGTGGAAATAAGTCCCAGAGACGCCCTGGTGATGAGGAGGAACAAAGGGCAGAAGAGTCAAGAGAGACTCGACAACTAGGTACTGACAGGCAAACGTAAGACAAAAGCAATATACCCTACAGGAAGGTCTGAGAAGCAATCTGCATGGTCGTCATGGTCATTGTGCCAAGTATAGAAGGGTTTCAATCTTTTTTTGTAAAGGAATTTAACAGATTGTTAATGAAGCTGCAAGGATGAAAAAAATACAGTTTCTAGCAAAGAGGGGTACAATTTTAATTGATATTCACCAGTATTTCTAGTTTCACAGATTCCTTAAATTGGTTTTAATGAAAAAACTTTGAAAGATGAAGTTTATCCAGTATTGGTGATTCTCAATGGAGGGAGTCATAAAATTTTTTCAAAATCCTTTCCTTCTTGAGAAATATATTCAAATACTATTGCTTCTAATATCCATCAAGAAATGTATGCACTATATCCATTAGTTAATTTAGATGTTTGTTCAACCCTGACACCAAAATCAGGCAGACACATCACAAGAAAACTACAGACCAAGATTCCTTATGAATACAGATATAGTAATCCTCAACAAGGTATGAGCAATCCAAATCTAGCAACACATTAAAAGGATTACATACCATGGCCAAGTGGTGTTTATCACAGGAATACAAGGCTGGTTTCAACATGTGAAAACCCATCAATAATACACCATATTAAAAGAATTAAGGACAAAACCCCACATGATCACAACAAAGAAGCATATGACAACATCCAAGACCCTTTTCATCAGAAAAATACAAACTAACAATAGGAATGGAAGGAATGTCCTCAAGCTGATAAAGGTTATCTACAAAAAACCCACAACTAACATCATACTTAATGGTGAAAGACTGAAAGCATTTCCCCTAAGGCCAAGAACTAGGGTAGGATATTCCTCTTTCAACTTATATTCAACACTGTTCTGGAGATATGGAGGTAAGGCAGTCAAGAAAAAAAAACAAAAGGTATCCAGACAGTAAAGGAAGAAATTCAACGATCTCTATTTGCAAATAAGACAGTGTTACAGGTGGAAAATCCTAAGGAATCCACCAAAAAAGCAACAAACTAATAAACAAGTCCAGAAAGGTTGTAGGATATACACACACACACACACACACACACACACATATATATATTGATCAATATATAAAAAATCAATTGTATTTCTATACTAGCAGTAAATGATCTGAAAATGGATTAAGAAAAGAATTCCATTTACAATAGCATCAAAAAGTTTAAACAGAGCAAAAGACTTAGAAACTGAAACTACAAGTGTTGAAAGAAATTAAAGACAAATACATAGAAAGACAGCCCATGTTTACAGATTAAAAGGCATTATTATAAAAATGGGAATACGCCTCAAATTGATCTATAGAGCAATCTCTATCAAAATCCTAGCTGCCTTTTAGAAAAAACTGACAGGCCAACTATAGAATTCCTATGGAAATGCAAGAGATCCAGAACAGCCAGAATAATTTTGAAAAACAAGAGAGTTGGAGCTTTCCTTTTTCAAAGCTTCCAACAAAGCTACAGTAATCAGTTTGGTAGCTGCATAAGGATGGACAGATAGATAGATTATGGAATAAAATTAAAAGTCCAGAAATAAACCCTTACATTATGGTCAAGTGATTTTTGACAAGGATGCAAAGACATTCAATGGGGGAAAGAACAGTTTTTTCAACAAGTGGCGCTAGGACAACTGGACATTTAACTTCAAAGAGACTGAGGTTGGACCCATACCTTACACCATATACAACTCAAAACGGATTAAAGACCTGAAGAGTTTAAAGTACAAAACTTACAAGAAAAAAATAAGTATAAATCTTCATGATTTTGGATTAGGCAATGTTTCCTTATAGCAGAAACAGTTTAAAAAAAGTAATAAATTGACCTCAATAAATTAAAAACTTCTGTGCTTTAGAGGACATTATCAAAGTGAATATTCAACCACAGAATAGGAGAAAGTTTTTACAAATTAAACATCTGATACAAGACTTGAATTCAGAATATATTTAAGAAACTCTTACAACTCAACAATAGAAAGACAAATCAGCTGAAAATTGGCAAAGGATTTGAATATAAATTTCTGCAAAGAATATGGCCAGTAAGCAGTGTAAAGGTGTCATTAATCATTAGAGAAATGCAAACCAAAACCACAACCAGATATCACTTCAGACACACTAGGCTGGCTAAAATAAAAAAGGCAGATGACAAATGTTGGCAAGAAGTAAAAGACTGGAATCCTCTTACATTGCTGATGGGAATATAAAATTCAGCAATGGTGAAAAACTGGCAATCCCTCAAAAAGTTGAACAGAGAGTTACCATATGACAAAGCAATTCCACTCCTAGGAATTTCCATTCAAAAGACTAGAAAAATCTATGTATACAAACGTTCACAGCAGCATTACTCATAGTAACCCAAAGAGGAAACAATCCAAATATCCGTCAACTGATGAATGGCCATTACTTGGCCACCTCATGCGAAGAGTTGACTCACTGGAAAAGACTCTGATGCTGGGGGGGATTGGGGGCAGGAGGAAAAGGGGACGACAGAGGATGAGCTGGATGGCATCACTGACTCGATAGACGTGGGTCTGAGTGAACTCCGGGAGTTGGTGATGGATAGGGAGGCCTGGCGTGCTGCGATTCATGGGGTCGCAAAGAGTCAGACACGACTGAGCAACTGAACTGAACTGATGAATGGATAAACAAAATATTCATATGACAGAATATTATTCAGCCATAAAAAGGAATGAAGTACTGATAACATGCAACAACATGGATGAATCTTGAAAATATTACGCTAAGCTAAAGAAGCCAAACACAAAAGGTTACACAGTTGTACGGTTCTGTTTACATCAAGTGTCTTGAATAGGCAATTCTATAGAAGCAGAAAGCAGATTTGTGGTTGCCAAGAACTGGGAGCAGAGACTGGGAATGACTGATGATGGGTTTAAGATTTTTTTGAGGGTGGGGATGAAAATGTTCTGAAATTAAATAATGGTGATGGCTGCACAATTCTGGAAATACACTAAAAATCAATGTTGTATATTTAATTAAAAAATTTAAAACAAACAAAAAACCCTTCAGTAAATATTACTGATTGATTAGAATGAAAGCATACTTATGCCAGTTTAAAGCATGTGGTAATTCTAATTGTTCAAAAAATGTTTCTATGCTTTGGATTTAACATTTGTTTATTTAAACTATCAGATATCTACACTTTTAAGTAAAAACCAGTGATGCTTTCAGATAACTTATAAAACAGTAAATACTGTCTTACAGGCTTTTCTCTCCTTACTAGATCCTGAAAGACTGCTAAATGCCTTTAATCTTTATATTACCTGCTTCATTAACATTTCCTGCACTGTCTGAATAATGACCAGATTAACAAGTTTCTATTCCTAAGAATAATTAAAGAGTTTAATATTTTCAAATTAAAGGACATCTTTAAATATGAACTACAAGGTCTCTAAAATGTTAGTTTTGGATTCGTCTGTAATCACTTCAGGACTGCTGTTTATGAAGGAAGAGTTTAATGGCCTCTATATTCTTGAGAAACCAAAATTAAGACAAAGGGCTTGTACAAGGAAAAGTTTACCCTTTCACGCTTCCTGAAGTCCCTTCTGTATTGCAGAATGGAGTGTTAATCATGCAAGGCAACCTAAACTTTATTCTTAAATAAAATGTCCATGAAATTCCTTTTAAAAATCTGAAATTAAATTTAACAGTGCTTTTTCCTTTTGTAACAGTGGAGAATGCTTATGGATTACCAAATATTAATAATTTTGATCAATTTAAACAAAATTTTTGTCATTTAGAAAAAAGTGATTTATTCCCTGCAGTGATTCCCCATTTTTGTTTTCCAAATAAAACTGTGAAAAATCTTTGATTGTGCTTTGTGCAGTGCACAGAGTAGTACAGCATCACTATCAAATCAAAATTTTAATTTAAAATAATTCCCCATACACTACAGTCTTTTATTCAAATGAAATAACTTCTGGCCCAAGGAAGAGTAGGAAGAGTTTTCGTACATGTGGTAATCATAAATTGTCAACTGTCATAGCTAAAAATAGTGCCAGCCTGACATGCAGGAGTCATCCAATTACATTTTGCCCCTAATCAAATTCTTACTGAAGCTCTTCCTTGAATAGCCTGAAGTCAAGTTCCAATTCTTAAATCTTTTATCTGGGTAGGAAAAAACACTTAACTAGGTGCTCCTAAAAACACCGATAGAACAAGCAACAGCTAGTTGAAAAATGCCTACTTCCTAAGCAAAAGCAAATATTAAGTACTCTTTAATAAAGTAAGGTGAAGAATGA
>NW_011494738.1:1310873-1322058 GCF_000754665.1 Bison bison bison | reverse complement strand
AAAGGAAGAAAGGCAGTTAAAAAGGAAATTAATAAATATAAACAAATGAATGTTTAACTATTAGAATGATCTCCAAGCCAGGCTTCAGCAATATGTGAACTGTGAACTTCTAGATGTTCAAGCTGGCTTTAGAAAAGGCAGAGGAACCACAGATCAAATTGCCAACATCCGCTGGATCATCGAGAAAGCAAGAGAGTTCCAGAAAAAACATCTATTTCTGCTTTACTGACTATGCCAAAGCCTTTGACTGTGTGGATCACAATAAACTGTGGAAAATTCTTCAAGACATGGAATACCAGACCACCTGACCTGCCTCTTGAGAAATCTGTATGCAGGTCAGGAAGCAACAGTTAGAACTGGACATGGAACAACAGACTGGTTCCAAATAGGAAAAGGAGTACGTCAAGGCTGGATATTGTCACCCTGCTTATTTAACTTATATGCAGAGTACATCATGAGAAATGCCGGGCTGGAAGAAGCACAAGCTGGAATCAAGATTGCCAGGAGAAATATTAATCACCTCAGATATGCAGATGACACCACCCTTGTGGCAGAAAGTGAAGAGGAACTAAAAAGCCTCTTGATGAGAGTGAAAAAGTTGGCTTAAAGCTCAACATTCAAAAAATGAAGATCATGGCACGCGGTCCCATCACTTCATGGGAAATAGATGGGGAAACAGTGGAAACAGTGTCAGACTTTATTTTGGGGGCTCCAAAATCACTGCAGATGGTGACTGCAGCCATGAAATTAAAAGACGCTTACTCCTTGGAAGGAAAGTTATGACCAACCTAGATAGCATATTCAAAAGCAGAGACATCACTTTGCCAACAAAGGTCCATCTAGTCAAGGCTATGGTTTTTCCAGTCGTCGTGTATGGATGTGAGAGTTGGACTGTGAAGAAAGCTGAATGCTGAAGAATTGATGCTTTTGAACTGTGGTGTTGGAGAAGACTCTTGAGAGTCCCTTGGACTTCAAGGAGATCCAACCAGTCCATTCTAAAGGAGATCAGTCCTGGGTGTTCTTTGGAAGGACTGATGCTGAAGCTAAAACTCCAGTACTTTGGCCACCTCATGTGAAGAGCTGACTCATTGGAAAAGACCCTGATGCTGGGAGGGACCAGGGGCAGGAGGAGAAGGGGACAACAGCGGATGAGATGGCTGGATGGCATCACTGACTCAATGGACGTGAGTTTGAGTGAACTCCGGGAGTTGGTGATGGACAGGGAGGCCTGGCGTGCTGTGATTCATGGGGTTGCAAAGAGTCAGACAGGACTGAGCGACTGAAATGATTAGAATGATATTAAATTTTTAGTTTATTTTTCACAATCATAGTCTTCACACTATTACATACTTATGTTATTTATTAGAAATCACAAGCCTTAAATAAAATTTTCCCAATTGCCAGGAAAAATGACTAGAATTCAGAGTTAATCATTTATTACCACATAGTAAGTTTTTATCTCCACATAATAAGCAGTACTCTTGCCTGGAGAATGCTATGGACAGAGGAGCCTGATGGACTACAGTCCAGGGGTCGAAAAGAGTCAGACATGACTGAGGGACTAACACACACACACACAATAAGCATTCACTTGGCTAATAAGCGACAGGTGAAGGTACACAAAAAGATCTGTGCAGAGTGGGAGTTTAACCTTTCAGCAAAGACAGTAAGAGAAGCTTGAGTCCTATTTCTTCCACCTATTTACCATCAGTATGACCCTGGTTAGATCACTTAACCTAGTTTCCCCATGTATAAAACTGGAAAAATGACAGCCACCTAACAAGTTAGTTGAAAATGAAGTGGGATTTCACATGTGAAAATGCTTGATGAACTAAATACTAAATAAAAGTAATGTCTGAAGAGATAAAGTCAAGTAGCTCAATCAAATATTAAATACAATGCTTTAATGCTCAACTAAGCTCTGATTTTTTTAAAAGGTGAGTTCAGCTTTCTTTGAAAGAAAGCACGGCTAACTTGGTTTCAGTTAGGAAGTTTCATGTTGAAGGGTACCTAGTATTGCTACAAAGTATCTCAACAAAACACTTGGCAAACCAGCCTCCCTCTTGGCCATCTCTCCTCATCCTGTAGCCTGAGTTTCTAAAAGACATTAATTTCAGACAGGTCCTTGTGTCTTTCATCACTAAATCTTCCCTGTCTTACTCCTGACAACTTAACAGTGGGTTGTCCTTCTAAGGAAGAAACATTTTACATAAAATTAGTATAAATTCTATATTTGCCCTTTCCGTAGTAATTTAGTAATCCCCTATTCTGAGCAAGGAACTGCGCAACTATTTTGTATACATTATCACTGATCACAACACCTCTATAAAGTGCCTATTACCTGCATTTTATACATAAAGAAAGTGAGGCTTAGAAGTATTAATATTATTAAACTGTGCAGGGTTACCAACTGAAATTCAGGTCTGACCATGAATGTCTCACTCCTTCCATCATACCACATTTTGTATTTAAAGGAATTTATCTAACCCCACATCCAAGGTCAGGGGTGGCAGCCAAGGGGAGCTACCCCACGTCCAAGGTAGGGAGCAGCGGCTGCGCTTTGCTGGAACAGTCGTGAAGAGATACCCCACGTCCAAGGTTAAGAGAAACCCAAGTAAGACAGTAGGTGCTGAGAGGGATCAGACAGACTGAAACCACCATCACAGACAACTAGCCAATCTGATGACATGGACCACAGCCTTGTCTAACTCAATGAAACTAAGCTATGCCGTGTGGGGCCACCCAAGACAGACGGGTCATGGTGGAGAGGTCTGACAAAATGTGTTCCACTGGAGAAGGGAATGGCAAACCACTTCAGTATTCTTGCCTAGAGAACCCCACGAACAGTGTGAAAAGGCAAAAAGATAGGACACTGAAAGATAAACTCCCTAGGTCGGTAGGTGCCCAATATGCTACTGGAGATCAGTGAAGAAATAACTCCAGAAAGAAGAGGATGAGATGGTTGGATGGCATCACCGACTCAATGGAGATGGGTTTGAGTAGACTCCAGGAGTTTATGATGGACAGGGAGGCCTGGAGTGCTGCAATTCTTGGGGTCACAAAGAGTTGGACACAACTGAGCGACTGAACTGAACTGAACTGATCAGTCCTCATTTGCTCTTTATCGTTCTTGAGGATTCCATATAGTGTTTCAACCCTAGTTTAAATAACTGAGGAGACGCAATTTCAGTAATACAGATTCATTAATAGGAGTGAATCATGTTCTGTTTAAATTGCAAATTGTGATTCCTAGAACCTATCTAAATTGTCCCTCTCTTTGAAAATAATAAATTAAAACTATAATAGCAATACATATAGATAGATGAGGCAACATAAATCAACCACAAAACTGCACATCTTCCTAATAATGTAGCATTTTGTAAGATCAATGTCTTAAGCAACATTGGAGAATTGCTCCAAAAGAGACTGATAGTCCAATAGGCACTTCAAAATAGAATATGTGACCTCAAAAGATTAAGAATAACCAACAGGAAAGTCATGAAAACCCTTGAACCTTTTTTGTAAAAGGACATTATGTATGATCCACTGTGAAAATTCAACCAGAAAACATGTTATTTTGGGTTAACCAATTTCTTAGTAAAAACTATACATCATAAAGCCCCCAAACTTGATTCATCTCTGTTTATTCTAAGAACTTATGCACAGCTGTGATTACAACCTAAATTTTAAGTTTCATAACTGTTAGTTTTATGTTTCAAGATAAAGTCTTAAATAAATTTTTGGCCTGTTATTTGCCATGAAATTTGAGCTTACTTTAAGTGGTTGTTTCTCCTATATTAAGTATCCTCAAGGAGAGAATGTTTCAGTATACTGCAGGAAGGTAAAACTACTATTATTGTTGCTGCCTTCTAAGGAAAATCCAAACTTCTATGAGTTAAGAGAACTTTGAGGTTCCCTAACTAGCCAACCAATTTACTTAATTCATTAGTTCATGTTGTTTTCAACACTTCCTTTAATCCCACATTCCATTTCTAGCTGTATCATAAGAGAACCAAAAAATACAGCAGAAAATAGTTCTAACTTCTCACTTGCAATGTGCTGGCATCCACACAATACAAGAAATAGGCACCAAACCTTAGAACGAGGAAAGTGCTGCAGAAGTCCTATTTTCTACTAATAAAAAATAAGTGGGAAACATACTGTTCCATTACTCCAGAAATCTGAAAAGCTTAATAAACTGAAATAGGTGGAAAAGTCAGAGCAAATTACTAGTTTAAAAAGAGAATGAACTTCACTAGTAGGTAAACCTCTATAACCTTACATATCTATTGCATACTCAATATAAATGCTCAATGAATAAATGGCCAATAGTACATACAATGTGTGTGTATGCATGTGTGTTCGTTGCTTCAGTCGTGTCCAACTCTTTGTGACCCTATGGACTGTGGCCCGCCAGGTTCTTCTGTCCCTGGGATTCTCTAGACAACAATACTGGAGTGAAGCCCTCCTCCAAAGGATCTTCTCAACCCAGGAATCAAACCCGTGTCTGCACTGGCAGCACAGATGCAACAGTATTTTAGTGTCTATCAATACCTTACATAATGCTTAAAATGTGACTGGATTAAAAATTTGAGGACAATGAAGCAGACTGAAGTAGACACATTGATATATTTATACATTATATACACAGAAACACACATCTAGTAACATAAATAAGCATTATCTTTGATGATGACCCTATGCCACTAGCTATGTAGTGCTGAACAAATAATTCAATCCCTTTAGTTTTCCTGTTTTTCTGACCTGTAAAACATGACTAGTTAGAATAGGATAAATGACTCTTAAGATGTCTTATCTATGGGTAAAATATAAAAATCCTGGATTCACAAAAGTTGCTTAAGTTACTTAACTGCTCCTTTAAGAAGGGGTAAGGTAGGGAGACTCTCTTTTATTTCTCCCATTTGAAAATACATTTTTTAAAATTCCCAAGAATGGATGTATGGGCGTCCCAGGTGGCAGTGGTAAAGAATCCTGCCAACGCAGGCGATGCAGGTTTGATCCCTGGGTCAGGAAGATCCCCTGGAAAACGGCATGGCAACCCATTCCAGTATTCTTGCCTGCAGAATCCCATGGACAGAGGAAACTGATGGGCTACAGTCTATGGGGTTGCCAAGAGTCGGACACAACTGAATGACTGAGCGCGCACGTGCACGCACACACACACACACACACACACACACAGAATGGATGTATATGGTTCAAGGACAGGAGTAAACCTGGCTGAATATCAAAGTTCTCATCCTCTCACTCTGTTGCAAAGCTATGCACAGTCAGTGAGAAGACCCAGTAATGAGGCCACCACTATTTCTTCTGCTTTCAAGTAATTTACAGACTAGGGGGAAAAAAAAGCCAATATTTTATACATATGTGTGTGTGTGTGTGTGTGTGTGTGTGTGTGTGTGCGCTGTGCTAAGCTGTTTTATTTGTGTCCGACGCTGTTGAGACCCTAAGGACTGTAGCCTGCCAGGCTCGTCTGTCCATGGGATTCTCCAGGCGAGGATACCGGAGTGGATTGCCATTCCCTTCTCCGGGGGATCTTCCCAACCCAGGAATCGAACCGGCATCTCTTACGCCTAACCTGCATTGGCAAGCAGGTTCTTTACCACTATATACGTAAAACTGTAACAGAAGGCACAGAATGAAACCCAAGAGATTGGGAGTTCTGAGGAACACTGGATTATCTCCACTTGAGAGGTGAATACCTCAGGAAGGACTGGGCCTAAAACTTGGATTGGATTTTAGACAGAGAAAAACATAAGCAAATGCAAAGAACAGGCATGTTGAGGGAATGAGTCCTTTAGTGTGGCTGGAGGCAGAATAAGGGAGATGGCATTACAGAGGCTAGGACTAGACTATGAATGCCTTTCAAAAGTCCAGGGCAGAAGTATGAACTTAATTTGAAAAGTAAAGGAAAATCCCTTAAGTGCTATAATCAGAGCCATACTTTAGGAAGTGTTTGGCTTGATACATAGGATTTAATAGAAAAGCCAGTTAGAAGTTCTGGTGAGGAATGAGGAGAACCCAGATTTGGGTAAACATAGAAAACAGAGAAGATACTTCCATTGCTCCCACTACTTATCCACTCAAGATAATTAAACCATATAAAGGAGGAAAAAATTGCAAATTTACTCTTTTTCAACTTAAACTGGTTCTCATCAAGTAATTTACTTAAAACAGACAAAAATAGCTATCTTAGAAAAGAGTTAAAACCATCAAAAAAGTATATGGAGTATTTAATTTTAGCCAGGGTTTCAGGACAGGTACTTCTATACATTGCTCAAAATAATTTGCATCTTTCTGGAGGGTAGTTTTGCAACATGAATCAAAAGTATAAATACTATAATCCAGCAATTTGGAAATAATTATGAATAAGAACAATAATTTACCTCCAATACTTTGGCCACCTGATGTGAAGAACTGACTCATTTGAAAAGACCATGATGCTGGAAAAGATTGAAGGCTGGAGGAGAAGACGACCACAGAGGATGAGATGGTTGGATGGTATCACCGACTCAGTGAACATGAGTTTGAGTAAGCTCTGGAGTTGGTGATGGACAGGGAAGCCTGGCGTGCTGCAGTCCATGGGGTAGCAAAGAGTCAGACACGACTGAGCGACTGAACTGAACTGAACTGATATTTGTTCTAGCACTGCTCATACTTGCGAAAACTTTAGGAATAACTTGAATATTTAACTATATGGGATTAACAGGGCATACTTAGAATACTACATCCATTAAAACAATGTAGAATGTTTTTAAATCAAAGTATTTCCCCATTTAGTGGGAGAAAAATGATTACAGAACAAATTGTACCATACATAACCCCCAAACACATACACCCACTGTTAAAAATACACACCAAAACCACTCTGTGAAGTGATAGCTTCCTTCTTCCACAGACCTTCTAAATTCTCTACAACATACACACACACACACACACACACACACACAGAGTGTAACAATACTAAAGCAGTAAAAAAAACTAGAAAAAATCGCTAATGAATGACTCGACATTGGGTTTCAACTAAGTTTAGAACTGAAAAGCAGGGAGGCTTCCTCTAATCAATAGGTCTCTCAATTGATAAACACCCAAGTTCCCTTCTAAGGATTTTTTTGGGGGGGTGGGTTTAAGTAAGGGGTTACGTAAGGCATGTTTCAAGCAGCAAGATTCCTTCTTCTCTCTACCTAAATGTCAGTATAAGCATATGCCTATATCCACATACTCAGTAACCTTACGCTTTGAAAGAAACTGAAAGCAACTTAGCAACAGTAAAGAGAGCCCTAAACTCCAGAAATGGTCCTAAGTCAATCTGTCCTGCCTTACAATCAAACTAGGTTTAAATGCTAGAAAACTTCTGTCCCCATTCTACACAAACTTCTCTCAAGGTTCACTTACAGCATGTTAACTGCCAAATCCCAAAAGCACTGGTAATAATGGGTAGTGTTGCACATTTCTAAAATTCAACAGGGTCCACAGTCATTCCTCCATCTTCACATTAAATGACTTCTCTGTAGTGTTTTAACCACCCATTCTATTTTCTCTTGAAAAATCTCTCCTTCCTTAAAATCAGGGAACAGGCACTACCATCCTGCTTGGACTCTAACTTCCTGATCCTTCCTGGTCTGCACATCCCCACTATTTCAATAGGTTTTAGGCTTTCCTTACTTAATCTTCTGTTCTTTTTATGCTAATGTCCTCACAGTATTCATCTGTCTCACTTTACATTCAATTCTCAATTAGTCATTCATCATTAAGCCTGTCATTTCACTAAGCTTCAGTAAGTTTCCAAAACAGAACTTGGCATCATTTCTACCTACTTTAGCTCTATTTCTACTGACACTAAAGCACGAGCATTGCCAAACTTTCACTCTGAAATTTCATGTTGTCCTCCGAGTCCCTCCCTCACTCACCCTATTCCCACAAATCTATGTCAAATGTCAAGTACTCTTCTCTAAGTTTCTCAAACCTGTCACCCCCTTTTCATTCTTATTTCAGGCCAAATCTAGGCACTATTTGCTTTAAACGTGGGCACAAATACAGTCATCCCCTTCTGCGTCTAAGTCCTTCTCCAATTTATCTTATATAGCACCCCAAAACAGTCTTTAAAGCTTCCAAAAGCTCTTCACTCCTTTTATGATAAAATCCGAAGACTGCAGTGTCTTCTGCAATCTGACCCAGAGTATCTTTTCATAAAACCAGAGAACATCAACACTGGTACACCAAAAATCATGCAAAAGAGGAAAATGAAGACAAAAATAAAGTTAAGTTTCTTACTCTGGCCAAAATCACACACTAAGAAAAACCACAGAAAGAAACCTGAAAACATAGATTGGGGTTTTCTAAATGTGTCTGATTATAACATAAATGGTGTTATAACCCTAGTGTCAAGATGCTTAATATATTGCCACACTCTTCCCTTATAAGTTCTGATTTGGTTAGATCTGAACAGGATCACAGGAATCCTTACAAAAAAGAAGGTAATTCTTCTCTTCAGGGAACTTTGAGGAAACCTGACCTAGATCTTACAAATCTTCTACATTCTTTAATCATACCAATCTTATCTTGCAGCTACTATCCTATAAACATTCTATTCTGTCCTACCCAGAAAGCTCTATTATACCTTGTTTAGTGGTTAAATCATTCTCCCACCCCACCCAAATCCCCAAATCTATTCCTTCTATTTTGGGCTCTTTAAAAATCTTTTGACTGTCTTAATCAGTGCTTTTCAAATTAACCTCAATGGTCAAGTACTTCATAGATTTCATTTGTTATAAGTATTCCACTAAGAACAATAGAAAACCCAATATGAAAAATATATAAAATAATATAAATTATTACATGGGGCTTAGCCTGAAAGATAAAATGTCTTCAACACTAGTTAATCAGCAAAAACAAAACCAAAACCAAATTTTAAACATTGAAATCAGAATATCTCATTTCTTTATACCCTTATATATTACCATCATTAGATGTGACAACTAGATGAATAGGGGTGGTAAGGGAGTAGAAAAATATATGTATGGGCTTAAGACTGTTTTTTGTTTAGTATACCTAGAGAGCTTAGATTAGATTCTTTCCTCTATTGTCACACTTTTCATAAAATGAAGAAAAACTCACTCCATGGTAGTTTCAGCTTCTCACTGATTTCCACTTAAGTCATAACCTCTAATCTGCAACATTAAAATTAGCTGCTGATAAACACTAAAATATAACTTAACAAATGAATACAAACAATAGGTAAAGTTAGTCTTCCCACACAAAAAAGCCAAAGACAGGCACTAAAAAAAGTATCAGGCAATTCCACTTACATACAAAATGAGGCTCTCCAGAGATATTTCAGAATAAATTTGATTTTATATATAGTGCCTGAAAATAATCAAAATAAATCTCTGGTATAATATGGATTATACTCGATCTTAATTTCTCCAATATCAAAGTATTCCTAAATTAGTTCAGCAAATAAAGAACTTAAGACGTTGTTAAATGGTCTAACATTCAAATTATTAATACAGAGCCTTAATGGTTGCTGAGTAGGCTG
The DNA here is from genome assembly GCF_000754665.1 of Bison bison bison. NCBI lineage: Eukaryota > Metazoa > Chordata > Mammalia > Artiodactyla > Bovidae > Bison > Bison bison. The sequence goes on along the minus strand of NW_011494738.1, from coordinate 1,312,499 downwards.
TAATGTGACTTTTCACCTATTTTTAAAGTCTATATTTATTGTATTGTTACCCCTACTGATGTTTTTACTTAACAAAACCTATAAAGCAATTTACTTTTACTTTGTAATGCTAATGGTCAGAAAGATGAATAAAAATCCTTCTCTTCATTAAATTCCTATGTAAGGAAACCATAAAGGTAAAAAAAAAAACCAAACTATTATTGTTTTTTGTTCTTTAAGTGTTAACTATAAACTCTTTCCAATGTCTCAATATGACCTCAATCTTAAGCTCACCATTTCCCCACAATACTTTACTGACCAAATTTTTAAAGATATTGTAATTAGCTCCATATACTGCTTTTACTATACATTTACCACCAATCCTGCTAACAATTCTGCTACAGAAATACTTTTTTTAATTATAAAACTTGAATGTGGCCAAAAAATTGCTTGTATGGAATGTCTAATCAGACTACTTAAAAACAGCTCTAACAATTTTTAAGGTAATTTATTATAAGGTCAGATATACAGTCTACCACTTTCCTTTTTCCTTAAAATGGCACATTTAACCATCTACATAATAAAATATTTTTAAAATATTCATTACACTCACGAGCTTAAATTCTTACACAACCCAGATCCACTGAGACTTGAAAGGATCTGGGCTTTCAAGGGGGAGGAAAGGGGATCAAGATCACTGATTGGTTAGTACAAGGACAAAGGTTACTGACTTAAATATAGACACACAGTTAAAACTACTGTGTATATATTTTAAATGTTTTAAGACATACAAAATTATAATCTAATTAAAAGGTAACTGGTAATAACTTTAAAGGTTCAATAATATTTCCAAAGAAGAAAACAGGCTTAGTGCAAACACAGAATCTTGCTACCTACAAATCTTTGGATAGAATTTCAACTACACCAAGTCAGCTTTAAAAAAAAAAAAAAATACTGAGTCACAGAAAATATGTCATTATGGAATACAAACATGCCTATGTAGATTTATCACACTCAAGTGACCAAATGAAATCCTGTTAAAAGGACATTGTTTAAAACATGAAAGATTTAAGAACAGAACCTAAGCAACGATAGGACTGCAAAGACGAAATCGAATGCCAGTGAAACAGAACAGCATGACATTTTCTCATACACAGCCAAATGCAAAAACATTTGAAATAGCTGATTTAATCCTTTACTCTTAAACCCTTATTCGACTTCATTTTCAATCCAAAATATATCTAAATTGCAAAGGTTATTCATAGAAATACATTATTGGTCACATAAAAAATGAACAAAAGATTAAAAAGCAGATATACCCTTGTCCTTCCAATTTTTCTTCTGACCGTCCATCTCTTGTCACAATCTGCCCTACAGATGCAATTATCAATTATGCATACCAGCAGAAAAGCTGCAACTGTGAAAATCTACCCTGAGACATGAAATACCCGTTTCCTCAACCGAAGCCTGCAGTCTCCTCTGCTGCACAACTGCAGCAGGACTGAAGTCACCTGACGCCTTCTGGGTGTGGAACAGTCTGACGCAGTGCAATCTGTAACTAGGCTACGAATGCCCAGGCACTACCGCCTTCTTCTATCTGCTTATTGTTCTAGTCTTTTGCTTGTTGCTCACACCCAATGGAGCTAC
>NW_011494738.1:1289597-1310773 GCF_000754665.1 Bison bison bison | reverse complement strand
AAGGGTGGGGTGGGGTGGGAGGCAAGCTACCAAAAGAAAGGAGAGAAAAGAGGGTTGTTCTGGCAGAGTTAATCACTGAATATATCTGTAATACACTTGAAGACCACATTCGGTTCTTGCTTTTTTTCTTGATAGGGGAATTCTGCTGCTGCTTTCCAGCCTCATTTAAAACTTTAAAATTAATGATTACCTGAAAAGATAAAAATGGACTGATCCAAAGAAGGGTAATAGCTTAAATTTCAAGTCTTGCAAATGCATTCTCTTTTTACTTTTTCCTAAATTATCAGCATTTTGCACCCTTATAAGGGTATGACAAGAGAATCTCAAAAGTTAAATTATTACTGTTTCTTGAATATAAATTATTTAAATAGAAAAAAGTTTTTATTCTATTTCTAATGTAATGCTTTTTCTTCTTTTTCAATTACAGAAATCCAGAGACTTGTAAATATACACTTCTTTGTAATCACCACCTGCTCCAACTCAATCTTTCAATAAATATCTATTAGGCACCACTGCAGGTACTATTAATAGACTCTTTGCTTGAGGAGAAATATTCACATGCTAATTATATCATTTGCTTTGGGAAAGTGACATAAGACCAAAATAAAATTTTACTGATAAATACAAAAACAAATCAAAGGAATTTCTAAAATTTTTATTATAAAATTATAAAACTGATATTCATTCCACTACAGAATATTTTATCTTTACTAACATTTCATAACTGGTTTAACTAACACTGTCATTTGACTTTAGCAGGAAAGGCAACATATATTTTTAAATGCTTTATATGCTGAAGTATAAAGAATGGAGCCTACGCAGGAAACTACATACTTCAGAAGATTAGCTACAATGAAATAGTATAACATATATATATGTTTTATATATATATATAATATATATATGTATATATATTAGAACTTGCTGTAAAACTGGGGCTGCAAAAAACCCGTGATCATATCAGAAGTGGCCTGAATAAAGAACTCAGTTCCTTTCCCTCTCTGCCTCTCTAACTCCAAACACAAATAAAGCAAGCAATTTTTAAAGAGGCTAGTATTCTCAGATAAAAAGTTAATATTTAACTTTAAATTCTCCTCACTGGACCCTTGGATAATGTGATATTTGAGAACACTGTCACCACGTCATATCACAGCTAAAAATCTCTGGCCTCTTCCTGCAGTAGTTAGAAATCAGAAACTATTCACTAACTATGTAACATTTCCAAAGTAGTATTTTCTAATAATGAATTCCTTAAGACTGAAGGCCAGTAACTACCTTAGCATTAAAATAATGCACTCAAAAACATCGCCCAAACACTGTTTTCAAGTCAGAGATTACTACACTAATGTGAGAAGGAAAAAAGAATTCTTGAGACAAAAGGTATTTACCATTCCTATTATTCACATCTTCTGGTACTTGACTTGGTTCAATCTAGGATTTCGGACAGCAGAAGTCTGTATTTTGGAGTAGGCAGCAATATTTAACCTGTAAGACCTCCCAGGCCACCTCTTGCAACATAGTCCTCCTTTTCCATTTCTTTCCTTCCTCTAATTCTGAACCCCAGAAAAACTCAAGTTTTTGTTTTGCTTTGTTTGCTTTGTGATATTTAGAGATGAAGGCAAATAAGGTGAGAAAGAAGGGATCATTTGGGTTGAAGTGCTACTCTCTAAATTGGCAGTTGCTAGTATACAATTCTTAATAACTAAAAAAATTATTTCTACTTTCCAGCAATGGACAACAGGAATTTATAATAAAAAAAGTTATAGTTACAGAGTAGTTTTACACTTACTTCAAAATTTAATTATTCTGAGCTATACAAAAGTATGAAACTCAACATATGTCCCATTACTGAAAGGGATTAAATTATAACGCTTAACACCATACGCTGTAATATAATGCCCTCTATGGACTAAATTATAGCACTTCAGCATTAATTACTGAATTGAACCTAAGACATGAACAAAGACTGTATTCTAGAAAATGAACAAGCTACAAATAACCAAAAAATAATGAACATTCTAAGGTCTATAAACAATTTCATATAAGCTGCTAAAAATGAATAGTACAAACCATAAGAAACTGAAAGTGATACTATTCAATAAGAACTAAATAAATGTTGATTTCTTATATTATAATCCAAAATAGCTATTACAAAAGATCCAAAGCATTTTAAAATTTGGAATTAAATAATCATTAGGTTTTGAACAAATCTTTGAAAACTTTTAAGTTTTCGCTCAATACATGTTTGGGGGAATCTTCAAGGTCACTTCATAATGTTTATCATAGCATGATTCAAGCATTTGCTTGATTTAATATGTTGTGCCTGAATTCAAAATCCTCTTATATATAAAGTCATTTTCAAAGTCATTTCTTAGTGTGAAGCAAATATGCACAACTCACTAAACTCCTTTGCCCAACTGAATATGGTGGATTACAGAGCATTCCACAGATACCCTTTTCTGTCTCCAACACTAGATGGCACCAACACCCACAGTACAGTTGACTGTCCAACCCAAGACAGGCAATCTGGCAAAAACTACTCAATTTTCCAGCTCTTTCCCAGGATTGATTGGCAGTCAGGAACTAGATCCGAGTACTATGGGAAAAGGAAAATAACTCCAACACCAAATAACATGTGGAATAAAACGATCTCTGACCAGAATTCAAAATCAATTTCGAACAGATCGGAATTAAACATAAAGTGAAGTCATACAGTTGTGTCTGACTCTTTGCAACCCCATGGACTGTAGCCTACCAGGTTCCTCAGTCCATGGAATTTTCCAGGCAAGAGTACTGAAGTGGATTGCCATTTCCTTCTCCAGGGGATCTTCCCAACCCAGGGATCGAACCCGGGTCTCCCGCATTGCAGGCAGACACTTTACCGACTGAGCCACCAGGGAAGCCCAAACATAAAAACGAAGCTGTAAATTAGTAAATAAACTAAAGGTTATAAATATTCCCATGTGAAAACTGAAAATATCCACTAAAAAGTAAAATAAAATTCACAAAACTAAGGGAAAACTATAAAATGACAAAAATTTGCATCTTTGTACTGTATACAAAGAACTCTCAAAATCAGAAAGAGGTGATTCTAAATTTTAAATGGGCAAAGGGGATGAACAGGCACTTCATACAAGAAATACAAATAATCAATAAATATGTGGAACACGTTCACTTTCACTAATAATTAAAGATCAAAACAGCAAGATAGTTACTTTAACCTGTCAAACAACTACAGGTTTTTTTTTTTAAAAAAAGCCAGGTACACAATGTCTGGAAGGATACTTACGAAGCAAATCCTAGTAAATGACTCTAGGAAGGTACACTAGGCAGCTGGTTATGAAAGGGAGAAGACTTACCGTAATTACACTTATTGAACTTTGTATAATGTGTAAGTCATTAACTATCAATTTTTTATAAAAATATTAATAAATATTCATTGTTGGTAATCAACAGAGTAATGGGTTTTCTTATTATTAGAAGGGCAAAAATTAGTACAAGTCCTGACAAGGGATTAATCTCCAAAATATACAAACAGCTCACGCAGCTCAATATCAAAAAACCAAACATCCCAATCCAAAAATGGGGAGAATTAAACAGACATTTCTCCAAAGACGTAGAGATGGTCAACAAACACATGAAAAGATGTTCAACATCACTAATTATTAGAAAGATACAAAAACTACAATATCACCTCACACCAGTAAGAATGGCCATCATCAAAAACAAAAAATCTACGAACAATAAATGCTGGAGAGAGTGTCGAGAAAAGGGAACCCTCCTACAGTGTTAGTGGGAATGTAAATTGGTACAACCATTATGGAGAACAGTATGGTGGTTCCTTAAAAAACTAAAAATAGAACTACCATATGACCCAGCAATCCCACTACTGGGCATATACCCTCTGATGTATAGATCAGTCTTATGGACTCTGAGGGAGAGGGAGAGGGTGGGGAGATTTGGGAGAATGACATTGAAACATGTATAATATCATGTATGAAACGAGTCGCCAGTGCATATTCGATGCACAATACTGGATGCTTGGGGCTGGTGCACTGGGACGACCCAGAGGGAGGGTATGGGGAGGGAGGAGGGAGGAGGGTTCAGGATGGGGAACACAGGTATACCTGTGGCAGATTCATTTCGATATTTGGCAAAACTAACACAATATTGTAAAGTTTAAAAATAAAATAAAATTTAAAAAAAAAAGGATATATGCAGCACAATGTTCATTGCAGCACTACTTACAGCAGTCATACATGGAAGCAACCTAAATGACTGTCAACAGAGTGGATAAAGATGATATGGTACATATATACAATGGAATATTACTCAGCCACAAAAAAGAATGAAATAATGCCAGCTGCAGCAACGTGGATGGATCTAGAGATCATCATACTGACTGAAGTAAGCCAGAGAAAGACAAATATTATATACTGCTTATGTGCTTGCGTGCTAAGTCACTTTCAGTCGTGTCCAACTCTGTGAGATCCTATGGACTGTAGCCCGCCAGCCTCCTCTGTCCATGGGATTCTCTGGGCAAAAATACTGGAGTGGGTTACCATGCCCTCCCTCCAGGGGATCTTCCCAACCCAGGGACCAAACCCACGTCTCTTACATCTCCTGCACTAGCAGGCAGGTTCTTTTCCACTAGTGCCACACGTGAAGCCCCATATTGACTGTATGTGGAATCTTATTTAAAAAAAAAGGTACGAATGAACTTACTCACAAAACAGAAACAGAGTCAGACATGTAGAAAACAAACTTATGGTTACCAGGGGGAAGGGATAAATTGAGACTGGGATTGACATATACATACTACTACATATAAAATATATAATAAGGACCTATAGTATAGCACAGTGAGCTCTACTCAATACTCTAAAGACCTATATGGGAAAAGAATCTATAAAAGAGTGGGTATATGCATAACTGATTCACTTGGTTGTACACTTGAAGCTAACACAACATTGCAAATCAACTATACTTCAATAAAAAATTATTTTGCAAAAAGTTAGCCCAATATCTGAAACACAGCAGAAGCTCAAAAGGTATTATGTTTACTATACCTAATTTGCTATGCAACCTTGGGGAAGTTTCTTAACATTCCCGGACTTAGGTTTTTTCATCCATTAAGTGATTCCCTCTTTCAGATTATGATGAAGACTAAATGAGATGACTTATGTGAAAGTTCTTGGTACTTAAAAGATTTCCCATAAATCGAAGTCCCTCCTTTTCAGGTAAAATGCAAATAATTAGGCTTTTCTTGGCCGTTCAAAATACTTAGTTTAAAAACATCCCAAATAGGAAGAACACCTAAAAGTGAAAGCGAACTGAAACAAATCTAACTTTATTTCAAGTGAGTAGTATAACCAAAGGAAAAGGGAAAATAAAACCAACCCAAGTAACTGGGCAGGGCTGAGGCAGGTTATCAGGTGGATTTGAAAAATAATCCTCATTATTTTATTATAATGATATTATAAAACATTCTAAGACTATTTCAGATGCATTCAAGGATTAAACAAAGTGTGAGGAGTCATGTTCTCACTATAGAAAAGTGTTAAGTCACTCAGTCCTGTCTGGCTCTCTGCAACCCCAAGGACTGACTGTAGCTTGCCAAGCTTCTCTGTCCAGGGAATTCTCCAGGCAAGAATACTGGAGTGGGAAAGCCATTCCCCTTCTCCAGGGGATCTTCCCAACCCAGGGATCGAACCCGTGTTTCCTGCACTACAAGCAGATTCTCTACCATCTGAGGGAAAATGCAAATGTGATATGAGGGAAGCAAGAAACAGTACTCTAGGAATGTTTTGGATCTGAAGTATATATCAACTCATGACTTCATAAATACATGGATGTACTTATGTTTATTCATATGTGTGTATAAAAGTATTTCCTTCCTCTGTGCATTGAAAGGCTAAAATGCACAGATCCCACAGGAGCAAAGTACAACTCTTCGTACTTTGCATCCAGCTCTTGATCACTGAAAGGAATCAGGGACCCTTGGAGAAACTGCTGACTGTGTGGCTGGGACAAAGTGGGCAAAAGATGAGCCTACAACATTTCGTTATGTTAGAAAGTAGGAAGTGTTTCGCCCTTCACTCAAAAGGATAGCTGCATGTCACTGAGCCAACTCGAAGGGGAGCCCTTCAACTCTGGGGCAATTTATAACCAAAATAATTTAAGTATGGTAATGATTTGTAAACCATTAGGGGAAAAGAGAAATTCATGGATCCATACTGATAATTAATTAGTCAACTAATGGAAAAAGAGATTTCTTGCTAAGAGTAGAACACTGGTGTTGACTGACAAATGTGGAGGAAGTTTTGAAAATCATCTTTTGCAAATTTAGTGGTAAAGAATAAATCAATCAAGAGTCTTCAATAGATACTAAATCTAGGGAAAGAATTTTAATAAAGGGCAGGATATTTGCAGTGTCACCCGTCAGCTGTCACAAAGGATAATAATTATATAAGGAAATCAGGAACCACTTGACCGAATGGCCTCATCAATGAAGGACTGACGGATAGTAGGCACCTCCAGATTGACATCAAGAGAGAGGCACTACATCGTCTTCATTTTGGCCATGAATCATAACCTCAATCTAAACACTAACAAACAATACACAAATGCAAAAAAAAAAAAAAAAAAACAACAAGGAATTTTCTACTAAAAAGAGAGAAGGGAAAGGGCCTGTGTTCTTCAAAAATGTTAGTCATGAGAGAGAAAAACTGGATATGCTGCAAATTAAAGAAATCAAAGGCAACATAACAACTAAATATAAAACTTGGCTCTAGACTGGACCTTACAGTAGAGGACACTAGGTCAACTACCAACTGGAATATGAATGGTAGATTAGAAAAAAGCACTGTTATCAATGTAAATTTACAAAGTTAATAGCTATGCTGAGGTTATGTAAGAGAATATCCCTTTTTGAAGTATTTAGGGGTAACAGAATGTACAGAACTTATCTCATGGGCTCTGGAAAAAAGGGTGTATTTATGTATCCATTGTCTAGTTATTTATAAAAAGAGATCATAAATAATAAAGCAAATGGGGAAATATTAACAGGTAAATTTAGATGAAAAGTATAAGACATTCTTTGTACTTTTATTTTTGCAATTGTTTTTAAGTTTGAAATTACTCCCAAATGAAAGTTGTTTTCAAAAAGCAATTATCTTAAAAACTCAAGTGATACCATAGATTTTCTAAAAATTCAGCTTAATTACAGTCACAGGAAATTTAGCATATAATGTGTAATAAACCCTCTTTTAACACAGACTGGTTTTTCATTTTAGTTCTGAATAAACCTGATGTTTCTTTTCACAGAGTCCCTCATGGTCAGTTTGCAAATTCATCTGTCCCTAGCTTCGAGTGAGTAAGTTTCTACATACTGACCATAATACCCACACATTGCCCCCAAAATATCAAAACAGGATCTGGAAAATGTTTATCATGTTTATATAAATGAATAAGTCTATATGTTTACTCACATTTGCTAACTCTAACTTTTAAAGTAGCACCTCTTTGTGAAGCCATTCTTAATATCCCAAGGTAGAGAGCGCCTCTTTGTGCCCTTAGAATTGTTAATAATCTTCCAACCATTATACACTTATATCCCTGAACTGTCACTCTATGCCAAACTGAGACTTCCATTCATCATCTGAGAAAAACATTTCAATTGTCATCTGGTAGTGCTATCAGTTAACTATTCAGAAGTTTCACTATATGGGTCTAAATTTAGTAACATAAATTTAAGCAATTATTAAAATATTTTAACTTAGATATTTATACTTAAAATAAGTGGAAAGTGAAAAATTAAAATGCCAATGATAATCATAATATATCTTAAGCAAAAAATGAAAACCATCAAGGTACCAAAAGCATAAATCTTTAGCCACAAATCTTTTTTAAAATGAATGTGTATTTATTTATGTATACCTGTGGCAGATTCATTTTGATATATGGCAAAACCAATACAATATTGTAAAGCTAAATAAAATAAAATTTAAAAAAATAATTAAAAAATAATTAAAATAAATAAATTAATTAAATAAAATAAAGAACACATATGAAATGCTCAGCCTCTAAATAATGAAGTACAGTGAAGCAAAAAATAACATAATGAACGTTCATTAATTATGAACTGAGAGAAACCAGTATTTACATTTTACTATTGAGTATATACTTTGAGGGAATTCCCTGGTTGCCCAGTGGTTAGGACTCAGTGCTTTCACCACAGTGGGCCATGTTTAATCCCTGGTCAGGGAACTAAGATCCCACAGGTCATGCGGTATGGCCAAAAAAGTAAAAAGAATACAGCTTGACTGAACCAGATAAAGGGCATGAATATAAAAAGCAAAGAGAAGCTTTAAAAAATGGTCCCGACTCATAAGTAATCAAAAAAATTCAAATTAAAACGAAAAAATGTTTCCTTTATTTTTCAAAATGGCAAAAATCATTTAAAAAATAAAAAAGCTACCACTTGTTGAATGCCTATATATGCCAGGTAATTTCCAGGCCTTTTTAAAAAGAACACTTAATAAATTATTTTATTTTACAATAGTTTTGGATTAACAGAAAAATAACAAGAATATTACAGAGAGTTAGCATATACCCTGTACTCAGTTTCTTATTATATTACTATGGTACACTTGTCATATATAATGAGTCAATAGGGATACATTTTTATTAACTAAAGTCCATATTTTATTTGGGTTTTCTTAGTTTTCACATAATGTCCTCTTTCTGTCCTAGTATTCCATCCAGGCTGAAGTGAAGGTGAAGTCGCTCAATCGTGTCCAACTCTTTGCAACCCCATGGGCTGTAGCCTACCAGGCTTCTCTGTCCATGGGATTTTCCAGGCAATAGTACTGGAGTGGATTGCCATTTCCTTCTCCAGCGGATCTTCCCGACCCAGGGATCAAACCCGGGTCTCCCGCATTGTAGACAGATGCTTTACAGTCTGAGCCATCCATCCAGGCTATCACATTACATTTAATCATCATGTCTCCTTAGTTTCTCAGACTTTATTGTTCCTGATGACTTTGACAGTTTTGAGAAGTACTAGCCAGATTATTTTGTAGGATGTCCCTCAGTTTGGGCACAGACTATCAACATAGCTTATCACTGTGAATGTTAACCCTGGTCACCTGGCCGAGGTAGTACTTCAGGCTTCTCCACTATAAATGACTCTTTTTCTCCCTTTTCCATCCTGTATTCTTTGTCATACTAAGTGAAGTCAGACAGAGAAAGACAAATATTATATGATACCGCTTTTATGTTGAATCTAAAAAAAAGTGTATAAATAAACTTATTTACAAAACTGAAATAGTCACAGATGTAGAAAATAAACTTGTGGTTATGTGGGGGTGGGGGGGCGGTTAGGAAAGGGGAAGGATAAATTGGAAGATTGAGATTAACATTTACACACTACTATATATAAAATAGATAACTAATAAGGACCTAATGTATACCACAGGGAACTCTATTCAATATGCTATAATGGCCTATATGGGAAAAGAACCTAAAAAAGAGTGGGTATATGATATACAGAACAGATTCACTTTACTGTACAACCTGAAACTAATACAATAGTGTTTATCAACTATATCCCCATAAATATAAAAAACAAAAAACAAAGAAAAAAAATACGTTTTGATAAAATACCTTTTTATCAACGGAAAAGAAGACTAGCATTCATTTTTCTCCTAATTAATTTTATCTAAATATATCAACAAGGCATCAAAGTCTGCATCACATTTTGCTCATCTCCTTTGCTGATTAAAATCAGTCTTTTTTTTCCCCCAATTAAAATTGAATCCTGCCTATAAATGTCATTTTAAGAAAACAAGGAGAACAAATTGGAAATAATAAATTATCTGAGCAAGTTTTATTTATTATTTAATACTGATTAATGTTTTCACATTTAAAAGTATATTCAGTATTAAGACACAGAAATCTAAAAAAAAAACACCTAGATCACAAACAAGGATGCAGAAAATCATTAGCCCTCTGAGAACAGAGATGACCATTACAACTCCCTTCCTTCTGACAAATCCTCAATCCTTATCTTAACTAAGCCTCTCCAGAATCTGGTAATGTTGATCAATTCTTCTACCTGTAACCCTTCTGCGTAGTTGATGTCTGCGGCTTTAACTACTGCCTTGAGTCCACAGTAAATACATGCATACAGTTACGGTCTCTCTCAAGAGCTTCCTATGTATAGTATCTCTCATTCTTGGATCACATAGGTACCTTAATTACAACATTCTCAGAACTGAATTTTTATTGGTCATCTGGTGACGTGGATGAACCCAGAGTCTGACACACAGAGTGAAGCATGTCAGAAAGAGAAAAACATACATATGGTATCTAGAAAAATGGTACTGATGAACCTATTTGCAAGGCAGGAATAGAGTTGCAGTCAGAGAACAGACTTGCGGACACAGTATGGGAAGGAGAGGCTGGGACGAATTGAGAGAGTGGCACTGCCATATATACACGACCATGAGTAAAACAGGTAACTAATGGGAAGCTACTGTATAACATGAGGAGCTCAGCTCCATGCTCTGATGACCTAGAGGGGTGGGATAGGGGTGGGTGGCAGGGAGGTTCAAGAGGGAGGGAATATATTATACATATAGCTGATTCACAGCAGAAACTAACACAACACTGTAAAGTAATTATACTCCAATTAAAAAACATTTTAAAAAAGCATCTGCCTTGCACATGAATAATCTACAGGTAATATATACTACTATGTCTAATAAACACTAAGCACTCTTAAAAAAAAAACAACAAACAACTATTTTCTCCCATTAAACCCACTTTATTTTCTCATGTTTCCAACTCAGTTTCTCATACTGCCATCCAGGTATCTGCACATAAAAGGAACCCGGTTTCCCCAGAGTAAGCTTTAACTCCTCCCCTTATCTTCATGTCCGATTCCAATCAAACACTATTACGTCTCTGTGCCCATCCCATTGCCTTAATGTTCATGATCTCCCCTTTTTTTGATTATAGCAACAAACTGTAAACTGGTCTATCTCCAATGCCTAAGTATACTCAGTAAATTCATAGTAATCACTACATATTTTTATAGAAAACACATCTAAATTAGGATGCTAAATAAAAACAAATGCACAAGTTACTTTACACAAATCAGGTATGTGGGAAATGTGGAGTCAAAAGAAAAAAATGAGAATTAGTACTTTCCAGGAGAATTAATAGCATACCTCAATGTATACTTCACAAAACATGTAATACTCAATATGCTTAACTTTACACCTATTACTGGAATTACTGCATTATATTGAAATAGTAGAGATAAATAACAGAAATGTTCTTTCCTTAAGATTTTAAAATGAAGATATTTCTGGGAAAACAAAAGTAAACATATCTGAAAATACTTCGTTTTTAATACCTCTTGCTCTTTACACTATTAGGAAACACTAAAGCAAAAGAGAAGAAAGAAACAGATGTTGAAGTCAATTCTAATAAAATTTTGTTCCAGTTCTGTGGCACAATACAAAAATTACCAACAAATAATTATTGGCAAGTTAAGAGCAAGAGTGAGTGATGAGTGCAAGAGGGGTAAAAAAAGCACTAAAACCTTTAACTGAGCCAGTAAAAAGAATTCTTACCGATGTGATATATTTAGACCCTATAAACATAACATGCTACAGAAAAGGTAGTAGAATGTTCCATAAGTCATAAGGTGGCAAGAAAGCACAAAATAATGTATGAATTGATTACCTGAAGTTTTACTCAGCTCTGCTGAAAATATAGCAGATGGAGATCTTCGCTCTTTTTCTGTATCAGAAGGAAGTTTTCTCTCGGCTTCTTTGACAAGAACTTTGGGTTTTTCTATGCTGCCTATCTCTGCTTGAGCATCCAAAGCAGAAACATCTGGAGGCAGTACGGGCACCTTTGAAACATCACCCCTATCTTTGGAGAACTCATCTGGGATATGAACTTCCTCTTTAGGTTGTATACTCTTGAAAGAAAGGTCATGGGGCAATCCTGCACAAGCCAATGACCCAGCTCCATCCTGGATGTCAGCAATTTCACTTTTGTGGGCTACTTCTAGGTCAGTGTATTCCCTGGCTAATGTAGGAGAAGAATCTGCTTTAGAACTGACAAAGGTCGGGAACTCATCTATAATCTCAATCGGAGATGAATCTGAAAATGTTTCACTTTCTCTTAGGTTTGCTTCCTGAGCAATGAATAAGCCATCACTTGAATAAACTGCAGTATTGAGCTCCTCCATCTGCAAAGGGATTTTCTCCTTTTGGGTCAATGCTGAAACTTCATCAGGTGCTAAGGTATCTTTTGTGATGCCTAAACTGGGCTGAAAAGACTCCAAATACGGTTTTCCTCCCTCAGGTGATGGTGAAGCACTGAGTTTTCCCTTATTGTCATGTCCTGTCATTGACTCAGATGAAATTTCAGTGAGGTTTTCTTTCACAAGTATTACAGCTTCATCTTGTTTTTGTGGAACTTCGGGTATTGAATCATCACTAAATAAGTCAACTGGTTCAGAATCGGGGGAGGAATCTTCAACTAGCTCAGAATGCTCGGGCACTGGCTGTGCAACTTCTGCTATTTCTGAATAACTAGAGAAATCTGGAGTCGGTTCAGTAGAGATCTTTGTTTCTTTAATTAAATCACATGCAATAGATATATAAGGAGCTTCTGTTTCCTGAACAGCTACACTAATACCTTCAGGCTCTGTGATTTCTTCATTCATTCCTGATTCTTTTTTTAGTGATACATTCATGGCCTCCTCATATGGTGGGGGATTTTCAGGCTCAAACTTTATGCTTTCATAATTAACTGAAGGAGGAGTTTCTAATGGTGATGAACTGAGCTGCACTGCAGAAGCACCAGCACTAGGAACTACAGAATTTAATGGTGCTTCCATGACAATGTCAGGCAAAACCGGTGACGGAGTAGCTTCAGATTCTTCAAAAGATGGGCAAAGCTGTGTTACAGGGTAAAGTGACTCCTGCACAGCTTCTGAAGTTTGAACCAGGTCCATTTTTGTTTCAAAGGCAATTTTTGTACCAGTAGCTTCATTCAATTCACTTTCACATGCTTCCTGAACCAAATCTGGGGTTAGACCTTCAGGCATGTTTGCCACTACTTCCTCGGTCACCTTTGACACATGATCTGTTGTAACGTAATCTGTCTTAGACTCCTGTGCTGCCATAAGGAAAGGGTTTGATGTTTTGACACTTGCATTCTTCTCTGTTACAATTTGTGCCTTTTTTTCTTCTATCTTTTTTTCATCTGTCTTATTTTCCGAAGTATGATCTTCCAACAAGGGAAAAATGTTTGTTGAAACATTCTCAGTTGTTGGGTTAAAGGGAGCACACGTGATGTACGCTCCGGAACCACCTCTTACAGCTTCTGGTGTACTGGGAAATGAAGCGTCATCATTACTGCTTTCACTATCTTTTTCACGATTTGTTTGTTCAAGGCTATCTGAAAAACGTTTCTTATCCACTTTACCTTCCAATTCGCTCTCTATATTACCTCCAGCAACCAAAACATCACTATCTTGCTTGTAAGTATCTTTCACTTCCCATACTCGCTCAAATGGTTTGAAGTCTGCATATTCCTCCCTCATAGAAGCTTCTGCTGCAATTCCCTTTTCATTAAAACTGTCCTTTGTTTTTTCTGGAGACAGAACTCTATCCTCTTCTTTAACTGATTTCGTAAGGACTGTAGATAACTCCTGCTGAGTATGAAGGATGTTAAGACTAACTAAGTCCTCTTCTTTATCTTTACTCCTCACAACTATTTCGTCCCTAGGATTCGCTACTGTTATGGCAGGTTCTGCCTTTTGAGAACCACTGAATGATGATTCCATTTCTGAATATTCCAATTCTGAAAACTCTGTTAAATTTCTCTCTACAAATGGATTTTTTGCCTTCTCTGAGAATGCTTTAGAAGCTTCATTTGAAGTTGCTGGAAGTGTTCCTTCAGTGGGTAGTACTGCTGGTAAATCACCAAGGTATTCACGTTCTTTAAAAGAAGCAGCTGAGAGAGGAGATAAAGAAGGAAGAGAAGCAGCAGTTTCAGGCAGGACAGATGGAAAATCCTCTTGACCAGCAGAAACAGTGTTACCTGGCTGCTCCTTCAAATCCATAACTTTTTCTGTGACCGTGGACAGAAAGGAAAGTTAGAGAATGCCAGTGCTCTGATGCTAATGCTCAGAGTTAATGCAAGTTTTATGACAGATTCAAAAAACAGTGTTAGTAAAGACTTACTGTTAACTAAAATGCTAATAACATTTAGTTTATAAATAATTATCAAGTCAACTGAATCATTATTGAAGAAATTAAAGCTATGGTCAAAAAACATGTGCACAGCTACAGAGGCCATGCAAAGACATCAAATCTTTGAGAAAAACCTCAAGTAAAATTGAGAAAAACTACTATTAACTAGTATTAGAGGAAGAAATGAGAATTTGAGAAGAGAGTTTGACCGACAGTACAGAAAAGAAGGGGCAATGGATAATTAAATGCCATAGACTGGCATTCTGTTCTGTGAAAGCCTGTCAGCTATAAGAAAATAAACTATATTTGGAGGAAATGATTAGTCAATAAGTAAACATAAATCAAGGGTCCAAGAATTCTTTACACATTTCCAATTATGAATCAGGATTCTGCCCATTTCTCTCTTGGATATAGCATATAAAATGCAAATTTCAACTTGGTCAGTAGACAAACATTCTTGGAATCATGCTAATTTTTAGTAAATTCAAACTACTAAGCACAGTTAACAAAACTAAAAAGTTAAAGTTAGAATACACAGAAGATAAAAGGCTAGCAGAAAGAACTTGCCTGCAGAGGAGTGTATCACAGGCTCAGATGCAGCAGGAAGAGCAAAAAGTGTCTCATCTGAAAAACAAATAGAATATAACCTCAGCAGAAATAAAGACAGAGCTGGAAGGAGACTAAAGAGGAGCAAGCAAGGGGTTCAGTTTGTAATGAGTTAACACAAAACTTTATCTACAGAGAAAAAGTCAAGATGGAAAGGAAAAAGTAGTACCATTAGTAGTTCCATTAATCCAGATTAAATTATAATTTACAAAATTGACTAAATGATACCCATAGAACCTATCATTTCTCAAGAGGCAATAACATGTTTATGTTAAAGAAACTTCATGAATCATCATGGCTTTAATACACTAATCTTTTCTTTTTTATTGGTCTATGTTCAATTTTGGAGAAGGTAATGGCACCCCACTCCAGTACTCTTGCCTGGAAAATCCCATGGATGGAGGAGCCTGGTAGGCTGCAGTCCATGGGGTTGCTAAGAGTCTGACACAACTGAGCGACTTCACTTTCACTTTTCACTTACATGCACTGGAGAAGGAAATGGCAACCCACTCCAGTGTTCTTGCCTGGAGAATCCCAGGGAAGGGGGAGCCTGGTGGGCTGCCATCTATGGGGTCACACAGAGTCGGACAAGACTGAAGTGACTTAGCAGCAGCAGCATGTTCATTTTAGAAGAATACTTTCAGAAAATCATGCATATTCTCTATTTGTTATTCTAAGTGCTTTACATGATGCAAGAACTCATTTTACTCCTTATAATTCTGTTACAGTGTTGTTAATATCCCATTTAACAGATTAAAAAACTGAGAGACAGACAAATTAAGAAACTCACTCAGTACATAAGTAACAAAGACTCCGGGGATACATCAGTAGCAAGACTCCAGAGCTCCCTTTCTTAACCAATGTATGTCGTATGTTTTAAACTGTGTTTCCCCCCAAATTCATTATGTTGAAGTCCTAAGGTCCAGTGAGTCATGTTTGAAAACAGGGCCTTTCAGAGGTAAAGAGGAATACATGAGGTCATGAGGGTCGGGCCATGGTCACATAAAGAGGTCATGTGAGCACACAGTGAGAAGGCAGCAACCTATACACCAAGAAAACAGGCCTTTAATGAAACCTAACTTGCCCATGCTTTGGTCTTAAGACCTTCCAGTCTTCAGAACTGTAAGAATTAAAGTTCCCTTGTTTAAGTTACCTAGTCTATGGTGTTTTGTTATGGCAGCCCATAGACTAATACACTACATATTGGTATATTAACCTTGTACAATGTCATTTTATACCTGCTGGCGGGCAATCGTATGCAAAAGATCTTTGGTTTACACTAGAGGAAGGCCCCTAACAAAAGACAACTTGAAATAGTTTGAGAGATGACAGGAGGTATTTCTTTCACGTAGAGGAAATAATAAATTTGGACACTTCTACTGGTAAGGACTAGCTAGACAAGCCTGATCAACACGAAAAAAGAGCAATCAGAGATGTGGCTATCATGAACAAAGTCTTTTCTTCCAAGGGTATTCTTCTCAAAGAATTCAAAATGTCACATAAAATTTAAAAACAAATTCACCCTAGGTATGATACCTAAAGGATTCTCAGGGCTTCCCTAGTGATTCAGTGGTAAAGAATCTGGTTGCCAATGCAGGCGACACAGATGGGTTCAATCCCTGATCTGAGACAATCCCACATGCCGCAGAGCAACTAAGCCTCTGTGCCACAACGATTGGTCCTGCACTTTAGAGCCTGAGAGCTACAACCACTGAACCTGCACACTGCAACTAGTGAAGCCCACACGCCTTTGAGCCTGTGCTCCACAAGGGAAGCCAGCAGAGAAACCGGTATGCTGCAACTACAGAGCAGCCCCCACTCACCAAAACTACAGAAAACCTCACACAGCAACAATGACCCAGCACAGCCAAAGTAAATAAATAAATTATTTTAGAAAGAAATAAATGCTTCTTAGATTGGTGGTGAGGTGAAATCCATGACAAGCATTTAGAAGTCTCCTATAACCCAGAACCACAGGCTGGATAGGCCACTCACCCAAACCATTGAGACTCTTTGCCTTATGAGATTTTGTAAAATGTACACATATGCGTGGGCTTCCCCGGTGGCTCAACGGTAAAGGATCTCCTTGCAATGCAGGAGGCGCAGTTTGGTCCCTGGGTTGGGAGGATCCCCTGGAGGAGGGCATGGCAACCCACTTCAGTATTCTTGCCTGGAGAATCCCATGGATAGAGAGCCTGGTGGGCTACAGTCCCTAAGGTCGTAAAGAGTCAGACACGACTGAAGCGACCTAGCACACACACACGCACACATATGCATACACATTTTATTTTTTAACTAATACTTAGCATTTATTTCATGCTTACTGCCAGGCCAAGGACTTTTCATACTTACTTAATCTACACATCAACCCAATGAGAAATATGAGAATTTTTACAGATGACAATCTAGTAGCTTGCTCTAAATTACACAATAGCCTAGATTTAAAATCCATGCTCCTGCTTCAGTGTACACACTTTTAAAAGATGACTTCTGTAATCTTAAATTGTTTCTCATTTGTAAAATCACAATTTGAAAATTCCTTTCAGCTAAGATAATGAATTAAAATGTTGTACAAAACTGAGATTTGGGGGTCAAAGGAAAAAAACAAATAATTACACAGCTGCTCCATCTAAATAAAAGGTAGCAAATTCCTAACAAAATGGTTTTTTTCTTCTAGACAATATAGTTAAAAACCAACTAATTCAGAGACAGTCTATTTGGAAAGTGAACTAGAAACCTGTTACGTTAAAATTATAGGGAAAGGAAAATATATCTACAATTGTGCCAAAAATTTAAAGTATTTTTTTTTTCAAAATATATCCTTACTGCTATCCAGAATCACTCTTACAGTAAAAATTATATTTCTGGCACTTGGTCAAGTAAGAAAGTTTACAAACTGGTAGTTGAAATATTCACTAAAAAAATTTTTTTTCAATCCCCATTTGTGAAATGAGATTCAATCCAAAATTAGTCACAAAACAAGTATTCCATTTCTAAAAGTGCTTAGGGAAAAAAATCCAGAAGAGATCACTAACATTTGGCCCTGAAGAAGAGAGCTGCTCAGACTCTCACTAAGGCCCACTATGAATCATGGGATCAAACTGCCTGGGTCCAAATGCCAGATCCGTCACTTATAAATGTACAACCCTGAGAAAGGTATTACTGAGCCTTTCTGGGCTTCATTTCCTCATATGAAATAAGAAAAGTAATAGTAACTACCTCAAAAAGTTGTGAGAGAAAGAAGGGGAAAAAAGAAACAACTTGCTCTAAGTCACACTGCTAGGATACCAGAGAGCCGGGATTTGAAAAAGGTCCCTCAAGCTCAAGTGCTTTATCGTCTGAGGGATGTATTTATGCACAAATGCAACTGTTATAAATTACATATTCCTAGTTGATCAGCCCCATAAGTTTGAGCTCCTGAAACAAGAAAAATTGTCTCCCAGCAAATACCTTGTAATTATCCAGAATATTTGACTGTTTGCTTCTACTTCACAATGTAACATCTACACTATGTAAAATATTCTATAGATTCAATGTAATCTCTATCAAACTACCAATAGCATTTTTCACAGAAGAACAAAAACATTTCACGGTTTGCATGGAAACACCAAAGACTCCGAAAAGCCAAAGCAATCTTGAGAAAGGAAAACACAGCTGGAGAAATAAACCTTCCTGACTTCAAACTATATTACAAAGCTACAGTCATCAAGACTGTATGTTGTTGACACAAAAACAGAAATACAGCCCAATGGAACAAGATAGAAAGTGGACAGAAAAACCCACATACCTATGGGTACCTTATCTCTGACAAAAGAGGCACGAATATAAAATGGAGAAAAGATAGCTTCTTTAATACGTGGTGCTGGGAAAACTGTACAACGACCTATAAAAGAATAAAACTAGAATAATTCCTAATACCATACACAAAAAAAACACTCAAAATGGATTAAAGACTTAAATGTTAGGCCAGAAACTATAAAGCTCTTAAGAGGAAAACATAGGCAATATATCCCCTGACATAAATCACAGCAAGATCCTCTAAAACCCACCTCCTATAGTAATGGAAATAAAAACAAAAATAAATAAGTTGGGACCTAATTAAACTTAAATGCTTCTGCACAGCAAAGGAAACAATAAACAAGATTAAAAGACAACTCTCAAGATGGGAGAAAATAAGTGCAAATGAAGCAACTGACAAAGGATTAATCTCCAAAATATAAAGACACAAATCCAAAATTAAAAAAGCACAATATAAAAGCTCAATATAAAATCACAATATAAAAGCTCAATATCAGAAAAACAAAAACAGCCCAATCAAAAAATGGGCAGAAGACCTAAACAGACATTTCTCCATAGAAGATATACAGATGGCCAATAAACACATGAAAAGATGCTTAACATCACTCATTATTGGAGAAATGCATATCAAAACTATAATTAGGTATCACCTCACATCACTCAGAATGCCCATCATCAAAAAAAATCTACAAACAATAAATGCTGGAGGGGATGTGGAGAAAAGAGAACCCTCTTGCACTGTTGGTGGGAATGTAAAATGATACAGCCAATATGGCAAACAGTAGGGACATCCTTTAAAAAACTAGGAATAAATCTATCATATGACCCAACAATCCCACTCTTGAGCATATACTCTGAGAAAACCACAATTCTGAAAGACACACGTACCCTATGTTCATGGCAGCACTATCTACAATAGCCAGGACATGGAAGCAACCTAGATGTCCATCAACAAACGGATAAAGCAGATGCAGTATGTGTGCACAATAGAATATTACTCAGCCATTAAAAAGAACGAATTTGAGTTACTTTTAGTGAGCTGGATGAAGCTACAGCCTATTATATAGAGGGAAGTAAGTCAGAAAGAGAGTAACAAATACCATATATTAACACATATATGCATTGGAGAAGGAAATGGCAGCCCACTCCAGTATTCTTGCCTGGAGAATCCCATGGATGGAGGAGCCTGGTGGGCTACAGCCCATGGGGTCACAAAGAGTTAGACACGACTGAGCGACTTCACTCACTCACTCACCCACCCATTTGCATGGAGGCTCCATTCAGCCAGGTTTAAGTCAGTGTTCTACCATAGCAACTACTTTTTAAAGTTAAATCCATAGATAGGCTAAAACCAAGTACATAGCACTAAACTGTAAAACGGGAAATATTTAAAGACAAGAAATATCAACTGTTTCAGAATTAGTCCAGGAAAATATGACTGCATTACTTTAGATGAACAAAGGCAAATATAGAGGTGACCAGGAGGAGTTTGGTTAGAAAGTAACTGAAATAGTAACAAATTGACCTCAGGGGTAATAGATAATTTTTAAAGAACAGTTATTTGTTGACACAATGCTTTGAGTTGAAAAATCTTATGATACACATTAGGTACATTAAAAAAGGAGAGGAGAGATAAGCAAATATGTTCACACCAGCTACAATACTATTTAAGTTGTCTGCTTTTATTATGTGTTATTATATCATGAAATGAACCCATCAACACAACAAAAAGATCACTTACTGAATGGGAAAAGATATTTACAAATGATATATTCCATGATACATTTAAAAAACTAAGATCATGGCATCTGGACCCATTACATCATGGCAAATAGATGGGAAAACAATGGAAACAGTAAGATATTTTAATTGGGGGGGCTCCAAATCACTGCAAATGGTGACTGCAGCCATGAACTTAAAAGATGCTTGCTCCTTGGAAGAAAAGCTATGACCAACCTAGACAGCATATTAAAAAGAAGTGACCTTACTTTGCCAACAAAGGTCCATCTAGTCAAAGCTATGGTTTTTCCTGTAGTCATGTATGGGTGTGAGAATTGGACTATAAAGAAAGCTGTGTACCCCAATGTTCATCACAGCACTGTTTATAATAGCCAAGACATGGAAGCAACCTAGATGTCCATCAGCAGATGAATGGATAAGAAAGCTGTGGTACATATACACAATGGAGTATTACTCAGCCATTAAAAAGAATACATTTGAATCAGTTCTAATGAGGTGGATGAAACTGGAGCCTATTATACAGAGTGAAGTAAGCCAGAAGGAAAAACATAAATACCGTATACTAACGCATGTATATGGAATTTAGAAAGATGGTAACAATAACCCGGTGTACGAGACAGCAAAAGAGACACTGATGTATAGAACAGTGTTTTGGACTCTGTGGGAGAGGGAGAGGGTGGGAAGATTTGGGAGAATGGCAATGAAACATGTAAAATATCATGTAGGAAACGAGTTGCCAGTCCAGGCTCG
>NW_011494738.1:1284766-1289497 GCF_000754665.1 Bison bison bison | reverse complement strand
ATGCTTGGGGCTGGTGCACTGGGACAGCCCAGAGGGAGGTATGGTATGGGGAGGGAGGAGGGTTCGGGATGGGGAACACATGTATACCTGTGGCGGATTCATTTTGATATTTGGCAAAACTAATACAATTATGTAAAGTTTAAAAATAAAATAAAATTAGAAAAAAAAAAAGAAAGCTGAGTGCCAAAGAACGGATGCTTTTGAACTGTGGTGTTGGAGAAGACTCTTGAGAGTCCCTTGGACTGCAAGGAGTTCAAACCAGTAAAGGAAATCAGTTCTGAATTTTCTTTGGAAGGACTGATGCCGAAGCTGAAGCTCCAATACTTTGGCCACCTGATACGAAGAACTGACTCATTGGAAAAGACCCTGATACTGGGAAAGACTGAAGGCAGGAGGAGAAGGGGACAACAGAGGATGAGATGGTTGCATGGCATCACCGACTCGATGAGCATGAGTTTGAGCAAGCTCCAGGGGCCGGGGATGGACAGGGAAGCCTGATGTGGTGTGGTCCTTGGGGTCGCAAAGAGTCTGACATGACTGAGCGACTGAACTAAACTGAAATTGATGAGAGGTTAATATCCGAAATATACAAAGAACTCATACAACTCAGCATCAAAAAACAAACAATTCAATTTTTTAAAAATGAGCAGTAAACTGAATAGATATTTTTCCAAAAATGACTAACAACAGATGGCTAACAGGCACATGTAAAGATGCTCACTAATCATCAGGGAAACGCACATTAAAAACCACAATGAGATACCGCCTTACACTTGTCAGAATGGCTATTATCAAAAAGACAACAAATGAGTATTGGTGAGGATGTGGAAAAAAGGTAACCTTTATGCATTATTGGGAATATAAATTGGTATAACCTCTATGGAAAACATTGTGGACACTCACAAAAAATAAATTAGAATTACTATAAAAAAAAAAAAACAACTAGGAATAAATCTATCATATGACCCAACAATCCCACTCTTGAGCATATACTCTGAGAAAACCACAATTCTAAAAGACACACGTACCCTAATGTTCATGGCAGCACTATCTACAATAGCCAGGACACAGAAGCAACCTAGATGTCCATCAACAGACAAACGGATAAAGCAGATGCAGTATATGTGTACAATAGAATATTACTCAGCCATTAAAAAGAACGAATTTGAGTTACTTTTAGTGAGCTGGATGAAGCTACAGCCTATTATATAGAGGGAAGTAAGTCAGAAAGAGAGTAACAAATACCATGTATTAACACATATATGCATCGGAGAAGGAAATGGCAGCCCACTCCAGTACTCTTGCCTGGAGAATCCCAGGGACGGGGGAGCCTGGTGGGCTGCCGTCTATGGGGTCGCACAGAGTCCGACATGACTGAAGCGACTTAGCAGCAGCAGCAGCAACACATATATATGGAAACTAGAAAAATGGTATTCATGAACCTACCTGCAGGGAAGAAATGGAGACACAGATGCAGAAAACGGACTTGTGGACAGAGAGGTGGAAGAAGAGGGTGGGACGAATGGAGAAAGTGGCATCAACACATACACGCTATTGAGTGTAAAACTATGGTGGGGAGTTGCTGTGTGACACTGGGAACCCAGCTTGGGGCCCTGTGATTAACTAGAGAGGTGGGATGAGGGGACGGGGGGTTCAACAGGGAGGAGATATACATGTAATTGTAGCTGATTTGGATTGTTGTACGGCAGAAACCAAGATAATACTGCAAAACAATTTTCCTCCAATTAAAAAATAAATTTAAAAAGGAGTCAAAAATAAAAGAATGACAGATTTTTTAAAAATGAGAAACAAAAAACAAAGAAACCAAAACCTTAGTCATCCAATCTCATTTGTACTATTTGAACAGACAGCCAGAGAAATAATAAATATTAGGGACTTAATTATATCCAAACTAAGTAAAAACATAATGGCATATTGAAAAAACAAAAACAAGTTTTCACTAAATAGGCAAAAGGAATCTAGAACTCATTAAGTCTCTCCCCTACAGCCATCAAAAAGGACAATTCGGTTTATTTTCTTGCTCAAAAGACATTTACGAGCTCCTGGTTATACACTGAATTATACCAAAAATTCTAAGACATATTAAGGCCTGCACTGAAAAAGTGAAAGTGTTAGTCACTCCGTTGTGTTTGACTCTTTGCGGCCCCACAGACTGTAGCCCTGCCAGGCTCCTCTGTCAATGGAATTCTCCAGGCAAGAATACTGGAGTGAGGCGCCATTCCCTTCTCCAAAGGATCTTCCTGAAACTGGGTCTCCTGCATTGTAGGCAGATTCTTTACCATGTGAGCCACCAGGGAACCTCCAATTTAACTGTCCAAACTTATCTCAACATATTATCTACGCCAATCAAACAAACTTCTTCCTGTTCAAACCCATGCTTCCCTCTCATGCTTCCCTCTCATGTTTCCCTCTCATGTTAATATCTGAATATTAACATCCAGTAATGCTCAAATTCACCATATTCAGCCCCAATAACTTTCTAAAATATACTCAACCTTACCTTATTTTTGTTAGTCCTCTGCATTTCTACTTACCAAAGCTCAGAGTACCTTAAAGTAACTTATTCAAAGCATAGTTAATGACAAAGCTAGAAATTTGAAATTTAAACTATAATCAGATATACACTAATTTCCTTATTACCCTCAGTAAAAGGAACAGAATCACTGAATTACTTATAATAACAGTATGAAAGATTTCCAAATGATCTATTCCTCACATAGGCCCTAGTGCTAGATTCTTTTCCTTACCAAAGCCTAAAACTAGAACATAAGTTTAGACTAACTGTCTTAGGACTACAAACTTTGAATGCTAATTACTTCTACCAAACAATAATCAGTGTCAAAATTAAAATTTACTAGAGAGATTTCTTTTAAGTAAATCACTTCTCCGAAAAAGTAAAAATGGCGTTATCAATTTTGAATTTGTTACTGGTAAACTGGAAAAACATATACACTATCAATCTCTGGAGAAGGACATTGTTTTCTTGCCTGGAAAATCCCAAGGACAGAGGAGCCTGGTGGGAGTCCATGGGTTTGCAAAGAGTCGGATGCGACTGAAGCAACTTAGCACGTATTACAATCTCACCAACGTCCACACATTCTTATGCTGACTGTTTCAAAACCAACTGGTCAGTAAAATCATACCTAGCTTATACAACAAGGAAAATAAACTGCATTTTAAAATCATGGAGAAGAACCTCTGCTTCTGGCTATGAGAGTAATTTTATCACACTAACCCTTCCAACATAAACAGCTATAAAACTGGGCAAAATATATGAAGCAACTGTCCTGAGACACTGGACCACAGGCAGCACAGGAGTGTAATTCCTAAGAGGGAAGCACACCAGCCGAGTGCCCTGGCTTTCCGAAGGCACTTTCTGTCAACAGCACGTGGCAGAGCCGCCCCAGGATACCGCACTCTTGCTGGGCAGAGGAAGCTGTTGAGTTGTCTGGAATTTGTGGAGCAGGGTGACATACAAAGGAAAGCTTCAAAGAAAAGGAGCTCCAGAAATCTATACAGATGTTCCCTTTAAACCTTTAGCTGAATACAATGCTGCACAGACACATCACAAGACTTACCAAGACCCAGCAGACTAATCTATGATCAAGCTGTGAACTGAGTGGATATTCTGGAGGTCAGACTGTGTTGTAAGACCTGACCTAAAAGTGTTGGCCAGTCAGAGTAGAGACAGCTCCTGAACATCCCAGCACAAAAATAAGATTCCAGAAAAGGTACACCTTAAGAGTGGGACTACGTAACCCTAAAGTAAGGGGTACTCTAGGACAAGTCAGCAAATACGGCTCATGAGCCAACGCTGTACTGGAAAAAGCCCATTCGTGTGTCATTTTGCCTATGGCTACTTCTGCACTGTAAGGGCAAAGAGGAGTAGTTAGATAGAACCTGTATGACTTGCAAGCCTAAAATATTTACTACTCTGCCCTTAAAGAAAAAGTAAATCACTGCTTTAGACCCACACAAATTTTAAAATCAAGACTTGAAAAGATTAAAGTGATTTCTCAGCAACCAACTGTCTGCCAAAATCCAACCATATCCATGACAAGCAGTATAAAATAAAAAAATTACTGGACAAGAAAAGAAGCAAGAAAATATGAGAATAAGAAAAAATAGCCAACGTAAACAAAAAGAAATAGTGTAAATGTTGGATTAATGAATATTAATTGGAAATTAAAATAGCTTTTGTAAAAGACCAACATAATGAGTGAACAGAGAATCTTGACAGAAAAACACAGACTAGAAAAAGAACCAAATGGAAATGCTATAACTGAAAATTACATTAATCTAAAGAAAACTTCACCAGATAAGCTTAAAAGCAGATTGGACAATGGAGATTGGATCAATAAATTTAAACAAAGAGTAACAGAAACTATCCAAACTGAAGCACAGTATGAAAAACAAAAAGCTGTGGGGGGAGGGGGAATAAATGAACAGTCTCAATAACTGGTGAGATAACCAAGCAGTTAGTTCAGTCAGTTCAGTTCAGTCGCTCAGTCGTGTCCGACTCTTTGTGACCCCATGAATTGCAGCACGCCAGGCCTCCCTGTCCATCACCAACTCCCAGAGTTCACTCAAACTCACGTCCATCGAGTCAGTGATGCCATCCAGCCATCTCATCCTTTATCATCCCCTTCTCCTCCTGCCCCCAATCCCTCCCAGCATCCGGGTCTTTTCCAATGAGTCAACTCTTCACAT
>NW_011494738.1:1284308-1284611 GCF_000754665.1 Bison bison bison | reverse complement strand
TGAACACCCAGGACTGATCTCCTTTAGGATGGACTGGTTGAATCTCCTTGCAGTCCAAGGGACTCTCAAGAGTCTTCTCCACAGTTCAAAAGCATCAATTCTTCGGCGCTCAGCTTTCTTCACAGTCCAACTCTCACATCCATATATGACTACTGGAAAACCCACAGCCTTGACTAGACAGATCTTTGTTGGCAAAGTAACGTCTCGGCTTTTGAATATGCTGTCTAGGTTGGTCATAATTTTCCTTCCAAGGAGTAAGCGTCTTTTAATTTCATGGCTGCAGTCACCATCTGCAGTGATTTT
>NW_011494738.1:1272393-1284208 GCF_000754665.1 Bison bison bison | reverse complement strand
TTCCCCATCTATTTCCCATGAAGTGATGGGACCAGATGCCATGATCTTAGTTTTCTGAATGTTGAGCTTTAAGCCAACTTTTTTACTCTCCTCTTTCACTTTCATCAAGAGGCTTTTTAGTTCCTCTTCACTTTCTGCCATAAGGGTGATATCATCTGCATATCTGAGGTGATTGGTATTTCTCCCAGCAGTCTTGATTAAAGCTTGTGCTTCTTCCAGCCCAGCATTTCTCATGATGTACTCTGCATAGAAGTTAAATAAGCAGGGTGACAATATATAGCCTTGATGTACTCCTTTTCCTATTTGGAACCAGTCTGTTGTTCCATGTCCAGTTCTAACTGTTGCTTTCTGACCTGCATACAGGTTTCTCAAGAGGCAGGTCAGCTGGTCTGGTATTCCCATCTCTTTCAGAATTTTCCACAGTTTTTTTGTGACTCACACAGTTAAAGTATATGTAAAATGGAGTCCCCCCAAAAGGCAATAATATAGGGGGAAAAATTACGATTATTAATGGCCTAAAATTTGACAATCGTGATAGAAAATACCAGCCACCGAAGCTCAATGAACTACAAGCAGGATAAACACAAACCACAAAGAGATAACTGTAGAAAACAAAGGGAAAGGGCAGGCAAACAATATTAAGAATGACCTGACTTCTCAATTGGAAACAATGTAACCCAAAAGATAATAGAACATTCTTTAAAATGATGCAGAGAAAAAGTGAAAGCCTAGTGAACTGAGTGCAGTCAACCCTTTGTTGTTGTTCAGTCACTAAGTCATGTCAGACTCTTTGTGACCCCAAGGACTGGAGCACGCCAGGCTTCCCTGTCCTTCACCATCTCCCAGAGTTTGCTTAAACTCACTCCCATTGATTTAGTGATGCTATCCAAACCATCTCTTCCTCTGTCACTCCCTTCTCCTGAGCTCCATCTTTTCCCAGCATCAGGGTCTTTTCCAATGAGTCTTTCACATCAGGTGGCCAAAGTACTGGAGCTTCAGCATCAGTCCTTCCAATGAGGATTCAGGGTTGATTTCCTTTAGCATTGACTGGTTTGATCTCCCTGCAGTCCAAAGGACTCTCAAGAGCCTTCTCCAGCACCACAATTTGAAAGAACGAAATCATGGGCGCTCAGTCTTCTTTATGGTCCAATTCTCAGATCCACACGACTGCTGGAAAAACCACAGCTTGGACTATACAGATCCTTGTTGGCAAAGTTATGTCTCTCTTTTTAACATGCTGTCTAGGTTTGTCATAGCTTTCCTTCCAAGGAGCAGCTGCAGTCACCATCCTCAGTGATTTTGGACCCCAAGAAAATAAAATTTGTCACTGTTTCCACTTTTTCCCCTTTTATTTGCCATGAAGTGATGGGACCAGATGCCATGATCTTAGCTTTCTGAACAATGAGTTTTTAAGCCAGCTTTTTCACTCTCTTTTACCCTCATCAAGAGGCTCTTTAGTTTCTCTTCACTTTCTGCCATAGAGGGGTTATCATCTGCCTATCTGAGACTGTTGATATCTCTCCCTGCAATCTTGATTCCATGCTGTGATTCATCCAGCCTAGCATTTCACATGATGTACTCTGCACATAAGCTAAATAAGCAAGTGACAATACACAGCCTTGACATACTCCTTTCCCAATTCTAAACCACTAATTCCTTAATTTGCCAGTCTACTCACTAAACTGATAAACCAAAAGTCAGTACTTACAGAAATGGGCAAGTGCAGAGGAACCAAACATTCCAGTCCCCCAACATACTGAACACACGATCAGGTGAGGTCAAACAAAGCAACCCTATGCCATCTCGTTTCAGCTCCCATACAGTAAACAAGTATTCTTTTAGCAGTCTATTCAGTGCCCCACTGTTTACATTTCTATGCTTTTTGTTGGTGATTCTGATGTGGGCCCTAAGCATAGTGCTTAAGTACTATCTCGTGTTCTTAAGAGCAAGAAGATTATGATGTACCTTACAGACGAAACACATGTTTTAGATAAGGTTCATTCAGACATGAGTTATAGTACTCTTGGCCATGAGTTCAATGTTAATGAGTCTACAATATATATTAAATAATATGTTTCTTTAAATAGAAACACACCTAAAATAAAGTTATATACTTATCATTAACAAAAACGCCATGAGGTTCACAGGAACCTAACCCTGTATTTCCCCAAGCAACAATGATTCAGTCAGTATCTGCTAATTCAGTACCTTCTGTGATTTTATAGACCATTACAAACAATAAAATTAACTGTATTCTTCAAAAAAAATCCTTCAAAAATAAAGATGACTTAAGATAATAGAGATAAAAGATGAAAACAAAAAATGAAAGATTTCATCACCAAGGAACCAGAACAACAAGGAATGTAAAATGAAGGTCTTCAGAAAAAAGGAAAAAAGATACCATATAGAAACCGAATCTTCATAAAGGAATGAAGAAGGGCAGAAATGGTAAATATATGAGTAGATACAAAATAGTCTCACTTTCTAATTTCCTAAAGAAAAGGTAAATATATGAGTAAATATAAAGTATTCTCATTTCTTTCAAGAATAACTGATTTTTAAAGCTTAAATAACTACAATATAGAGAAAGTTAAAATGACAATGACAATAAAAGCACAAAAGATGGAAGGAATATACAGAAGTACAAAAAAAAAAAAAGCAGATGGAACTAAGAGAAAAGAGACTTAAATGAGCTATACTAATAATTACACTGAATATAGTAAACTGCTCCAATTAAAAGGCAGAGATTTTCAGACTAGATGAAAACCCTACTAAATGTCACTTACAGGACACACACTTTAAATATAAAAACACAGAAAGGTTAAAAGTAAAAGGCTGTGAAAGGATATACGATCCAAGTACTTATCCTACAAAATCTAGAATGGCGATATTAATGTCAAGCAAAATAGATTCAAACAAAAAAAGTATTACTTTCAGATTACCAGAGGTAAACAGGAGCATTTGATAATGATAAAAGAGCAATAAGACATATGCTAAATAGATATATAACAACACTAAAGGTTACACAGGAAAGGTGTAATGGAAAATCATGAAGCAAAAACTAAAAGGAGACAAGGACAAATCTACAAACATTATTTAAAAATGTTAACACTCAACTCTCAGTTAACTGATAGACTAGACACACATGCACATACACACATTCTACACAAGGATACTGATGGTTTAGACAACACCCCAATAAACTGACTTCATTACAGTGCACTACAACCAATAACAGAATATACATTCTGCTCAAGTATGCATGGAACATACACCAAGATAAACCATTTCCTGGTCTACAAAGTAAATCTCAATACATTTAAAAGGACTGAAATCATGCAGTACAGGTTCTCTGACCACATGAATTAAGCTGAAATCAATAAAACAGAAAAATTCTGGAAAACCCCTCAAATGTCTAGAAATTAAACACACAATTCTAAATAGCTGATGGATCAAAGAATTATCACAGGAAAAATTAAACAGTAATTTAAATCAAATGATAATGGAAATCTGCAGAATACAGCTAAAGTAATGCTTAGAGAGAAGTTTATAGCTCTAAATGCTCTCAAAAAAAAGGGTTAAAGTTTAAAGCTTCCACCAAAGGAAACTAGGAAAACAGCAAGTAAATCCAAATAAACAATAGAAAATAAATAAAATAACATCAGAAACCAATGATACAGGAAACATGCAAACTCAAGAGAAAAGTCAATGAAACCAAAAGTTGGTTTGTTGAAAAGATTAATAGAAGTGATAATCCCTAAAATGATTAAGAAAAAGAGAGGAAAACACATATTGGAAATAAAAGAGGGACTAGCTCTATAACTTCTAAAAAGGTAAGAGGTTACACAAACAAGTCTATGCCAATAAATTAGACAACTTAGGTTGAGTGGACAAATTCCTTGATGTTCCCTCATAAAGATGAAATAATGAAGTTCCTTGCAAAGCATACATTTCCAAAACTGACACAAGCTGAAACAGAAAATCTGAATAGCCCTATATCACATTAGAATAGTATACCTATAATTTGAAACCTCCACACAGAGAACTCCAAGGCCAGACAGCTTCACTGTGTGCGTGTTCTCAGTCGCTTCAGCTGTGATTCTTGCCACCCTACGGACTTTAGCCTGCCAGGCTTCTCTTTGTGGGATTCTCCAGACAAGAATACTAGAGTGGGTTGCCATTTCCTCCTCCTGGGGATCTTCCCAGCCCAGGGATCTCTTGCATTGCAAGTGGATTCTTTACCCACTTATCCACCTAGGAAGCCCCAACACTAATAAATTCTATCAACACTGAAGGATGCTTACACAAACTTTTTCAGTATATTAAGAGGAAGCACTTCCCAAAATGTTTCATAGATTTATGCACTAATACCAAAACCAGACAGAATTATTACAAGAAAATATAAAATACCGAAAAATAAGGACTTCCCTGGTGGTCCAGTGGCTAAGACTACAAGCTCCCAATGAACCCCCAGGGGCATGGGTTTGATCCCTGGTCAGGGAATCAGATTCCACAGGCTGCAACTAAAGATCCTGCATGCTGCAACAAAGACCCAGCTCAGCCGAATCAACTAGTCAGTCACAAAAAAAAAAAAACCCACACACAATGAAAAAAAAGAAACAAAGCTATTTTTAAAAAAATAGAGAAAAATATTCCTTACACAAGGCATGCAAAATTGTTAGCAAAATATCAGCAAATTGAATTCAGAACTTCGTAGAAGAATAAAACTCTCAATTTAATAATGATGTTAATTAGTTGAGACTGAGAAGTTCTAAAGACTGTGAAAGGGACTTACATGATAGGTTTAGGTGTATTTAATAAACTCCCTTAGAACAAAGATGAACAGAATTTTAAACAAGTAAATTCCCTCTGAGACCAAAGACTCCAGCAGATTTAAAAAAACTGTTCATGCTTTAGGTCAGCTTCACCTAGGGCTGTCAGTATACTACAATAAATAAATTTAATAATGGTGCCTTTCAATTAGTGAAGTTTATAAGTCAATCTATAAAGTTCAGGAGGGGAATAAAATGAGTTTTTTTTTTCTCTTTTCACAAAAGCAGCTGACAGGTTTGTAAATATATGATTGTTCCTACAGTAAAACCATAGGAGTCCTCTGCTTTTAAGACAGCAGAAAATACTTCACAGGAAGGGGCTTGTATTCTTTCCTTATCTGCCACATGTACCTCTCATAACTACAGTCTCTACTCATCTTCAAGTCTCCATACTCAGCCCTACACCTGGTTTTAAAAAGGAGTATGCTAACTTCATTGGAGAAACCAATGGCAACCCACTCCAGTACTCTTGCCTGGAAAATCCTGTGGATGGAGGAGCCTGGTGGGCTGCTGTCTGTGGGGTCGCACAGAGTCAGAAACGACTGAGCGACTTCACTTTCACTTTCACGCACTGGAGAAGAAAATGGCAACCCACTCCAGTGTTCTTGCCTGGAGAATCCCAGGGACGGGGGAGCCTGGTGGGCTGCAGTCTATGGGGTCGCACAGAATCGGACACGACTGAAGCGACTTAGCAGCATGCTAACTTCATTGGAGAAGGAAATGGCAACCTACTCCAGTGTTCTTGCCTGGAGAATCCCGGGGACAGCAGAGCCTGGTGGGAGGCCATCTATGGGGTAGAACAGAGTCGGACATGACTGAAGCGACTTAGCAGCAGCAGTAGCAGCAACATGCTAACTTTCCTTAATCTTGAACTCCCAAGAGACCACCAGTATGACCAGCCTACTGCCAAATCTGTTTGAAGAAAACTTTATAAGCCTTCTTCATCTATCGTAATAAGAACAAGACATTAAAGAAGTAATTTTTAGACAGCCACATAAGGATTCAGAGACTGCTGAAAAGATAATCCAATCTTTAGCAGCTACAGCTCCTACTACAGGAGTAGGAGTAACACCTACTGTACTACTGTTTGGCATTATCCACCAACATTTTCAATGCTTTACCCTTTGAATCAGTAATTCCACTTATGTGAATTTATTCTACAACACATAACAGCATGTATTTGCAAAGAAGTATATAAAAGGTGTTCACCACAATGTTACTTATAACAGAAAAAGCTGAAAAATAACCTAATTAACTATCAATAAGAGACTGGTTAAATAAAAAAGTACATCCATATACCTTGCATTTTTAAATAGATCACTGCTTTAATTCATAGGACTTGGGATTTTTTTTTTTCCTTTCTGGCCAAACCACAATGAGGAACGTCCCTGATCAGGGACTGAACATGTGCCCCCGCAGTAGCAGCACAGTCTTAACCACTGGACAACCAGGAAAGTACCAAGACTTGGGACTTTTGAGAGAAAATATTTCAGTACTTCTAAAGTCACACAAAATACAGATCAGGATTCATCTATAATATTAGTTCAACAAATACCTGACTGCCTATGCCACATCTAAAGGATTGCGCTCAGCAATGGAGAGAGAGTGCATGTGGTCCTTTCCCTCAAGGTAAAAAGGTAATACAGTCCCTTTCCTCAAGGAGCATATAATCTGGGGAACAGAAATGAGTGAACATACCATTCCCATATATATGGTATGGTGAGGTAAGAACAGAATGTTATGGGAATGCATGAGTAAAGTGATTTAAAAATTAAAAATCACCATTCCAAGAAACAAAAAAAATCATTAGTTTAAATGTGAAATTATCAATTCCTCCTTTAGAGCTGAAAGAATGATGAGGCCTTCAGTCTGAGAAAACTCTAGCATCAGTAGAGCTGGGTCCTCCCACAGTGCATGCCTATGTCCTACACTAGCTAGCCACAAAGGTCACACTCACCCACTTAAACACTGGTGATGAATTATGGTTCTGCTCTTACAGTTCCCATCCCTGGGGCTGTCACCTCCAGAGCAATCTTCTAGGGTCTATATTTAGAAACAGGAATAAAAATTCTCAAAGAATACACTATAAGAACAGTGTGTCTACCAACATTTGCTTCTACTTCGAGGTCCCAGGGAAAAAAATCAAGAAATATCATCCATTTGGTTGGTACTTTTATCCTGGGCTAGCAAAGGACCTTTAAAATGTGCCATTTAAATTGGGGCTTTGCAACAGCAGTGTTTCAAATACTCTGTTTTTAAGTATATTATGAAATAACTACACATGATACAGAGCTAATTATTAGACAATAGGTGTGTGTGTGCTAAGTCACGAGTCATGTCGGACTCTTTGCCACCCTATTGTAGCCTGCCAGGCTCCTCTGTCCATGGGATTCTTCAGGTAAGAATACTGGAGTGGGTTGTCATGCCCTCCTCCAAGGGATCTTTCCAACCCAGGGATCAAACCTGAGTCTCTCATGTCTCCTGCAATAGCAAGTGGTCCTTTACCACTAGCACCACCTGGGAAGCAAGCACACATAGATAACATAGTAATCCTCCAGGTTTACAGAAAGAGAGTGTTAAGATAGCATGTTTCTAAATGTTATTTCACATAATTAGATATTTATTAAAGATTCAATATAACTTCATCACTTCATTTTAAAAAGGATTTGAGGAAGCTTGTTAGTTACTAAAAAGAACTATAAATTTGACACTGAGCTTCCTAGGAACCAATCTGAAAAGTAATTCACTTTATCCATAAGTCGGACATGACTTAGCAACTAAACAACAACAAGCACAGCACCTGTTCCCAACTTTTATTCCTCGTCAGAACATTAGAAATGGTTAACAAAAGAATTATTCAGAACCTCTACACCCATCAGTTTCATTCCTTGTTAACATTTTCTAGATAAAAATGAAGAAGGGAGGATGGGAAATGGATTTTGACATAACATCTCTTTCTTTGGTGACAACTACTTCCTGGGAATGTCACATCACTGTTTACTTGAACTTTATGTTAAAGACTAATATTTAAACTATATAAACTATAATCACTCAGAATCTTTTAACACTTCTATCATGTGCTTCAATACTGATATAATAATAAATGACTGTAAAAATGACTAATAACTTTCAATCCTTAAGCCATATAATGAGCAATATTATACTATACTTATGAGCAATATCCAATTCTATACAAATTTCCATTTCAAAAACTTTTGATAGTCTCAAATTTAAAAACCACCAACATTATATTATTTGTATCCATGGCAGTTCTCTTTCATAAAACTTCTTCTTAACCTAACTATAAAAACAGAGACTCAGAGCCAAAAAACTCATCCTTCCTAAAGTTTTATATTCCTCCCTATATTCCATTTCCACTAAATGAACTAGTTCAGGCTCTACTCACCTCTCTCAGAACTACTGTGAAAGATTTCTAAATAGTTTCCATTTTTTCTTTCCAACCTATTTTGAAAATTGCCACCAATTCACTTTTCTAACACTGCTTTCATTATTCCATGCCTCAGTTCAATAATTCTTGATGGCTTCCCAATGCTGAAAGCAGTAATTCAGGAAAAGGATGATAAATAAGGAAATAACATCATATTTTGGAAACAACAATGAAAACACTTTTTGCCTCATAATTTAAATTGCCAAGTGCAAGGGCAACTGTGGATGGCAGAACATGAATAAAAGCAGGATGATAAAACCCTAAATCCTTAACTTGGCATTCGACACCCTTCAGAATCCAGATCTACTGCACATTTTACTAGCTTAAAAAACATGTCCAGAGATCAGCTCAACGCCATCCTTAATGAATGGTTTGCATCTCTCAACTCAAATTTCTATCCAGTTTCCCTTGCATGTTCTCAAAGCCTAGGTTAAACAACCACCATTTTAACCTGAAGCCAATGTTTCCCCATGAAAAACAGTCAGCAGGGGAAAGACTTCAGTCATTCAGCATGGGGATGCTCCAAGTACTGATACAACAGCAAACAGCAAAATTACAATTTCTCAAATAAGGGAAATCAGCACTTACTCAAGAAGAGGTTAAACAACAATATGCAATACACAAGTGTCAGGGATCTACCATATGCAATAACATAAACCGTCCTCCAGTCAGACTGATCTAGGTTTCTAACTATGCTCTGCACATTTCTCACCTCTTTGTCTTTACTCACATCCATCCTTTTAGTTTCTCTCAATCTTCAAAACTGTATTTCTGCTCCAAAACCCCAATATAATTAAGGAGCACATTTCTAAATTGAACAATCTTTCAAAAAGCGAAATTTTTTACCATGGCCTATTAGAGACCTCAAATGACCTAAGTGTAGTCTACCACCCACCCTCACCTTAACACCCACCACTCTCTCCTTAGCTTTCTCATTAGTCTTCTTACTAGCTTCTCAAACATACATTACTGCATCAGGGCTTTTGCCTCCCAGGAGCTTCTTGGAAATATTTTTATATCTGCAGCTTAAATCTTACCTCCTCAGAAAGGGCTTTCTCTGCGCCACCCTATCTAAAAAGGTTCCCACACATCTCAATAATTTTCCACATCATCATCCGTCCTATGCTGCTCACAACACTTAACACTAGTCTCAGTTCCTTAATCAGGTGTTTATTATCTGCACTCCTCTCACGGGGAACACATCTGTCTTGCTGATTGCTCTATCTTCCCAGCCTAGAATAGTGCCTCTTTGTAGGTAATCAATAACCAGCTGCAGCAAAGAACTGTTAAGAAAGCCAGACTCAGTGACATGGTAACTATCTGACCATAATCACAATGTTCCTTTATGTCCTAAAGGAACTAAAATTTCTAGATAGGTAACATCAATACAGAATTAGGGAGCCATGTAAAGATAGAATTGCTAAGTGACGCAATATTCTCTCTCCTTTGTCTTCCAAAGTTAGTATTCCTAAAGTCAAAATACAGAAAGAATGCTGTCACCTCCTGACTCTCCAAGGTTCAAAGAACAGAACTCTTTTCTTTCCACATAGGAATACAATATGAAAAATCAGTTTGCTTTTCTTAATCATTAAATTTATCACTTGTAAATGTCTTATTACTTGATATTTTCCCACCTCACTTTAGTTTCTCGAAAATGTGTTTTTACTCATAAAAAGGAAAACTTGAGTTACTTCTCACATTCTAATTATCTGTAGTGGAGTAATTAATGTTTTGAGTAATGCTCTGGGGTATGTCAATATCACTATTGACTTATTTTCTTCCTTGTGGTGCAAGAGTGAGCTGAAGAAAAAAAAAATTCTTCCATGATCTCCCACTGAGTATCTTTTTCTGGAAAAACCACCGTTTCTAAAATCCTACAAGGCTATGACAATTTCTCACCAGGCTGTTACACTACCTGATTCTTGATCCTGGCCTTTTTACACATAAAGGTCCTTCTACTAGTGGGACGCTTTCTGTCCCCAAACTAACAAGCTACTTGTTAATAATTAACGTGTCTAATAGGATGAATTCTCAACCTGTAACAAACTTTTTTCTCTTCCAGAATAAACAATCTCCCAAAATGAAAAGGATAATAAAACAATCCTTCCTAAAGTAGTAATAACAAACAATCAGGTGCTGGTAAATGAAAAGATTTGAAAACTATTTACAGACAATGCAAATCTGTCTCTGCAGCCCTAAAATATATTACTTCTACGAAACAGTATTTCTAACCAACAGATGAAAACGTCTGTCTCAAAACATTTCTTAAGTCCCATGGTAAATCTGCCACAATTTCAACTGTCCCCTTCCCGCCAGGGAATCCACAGGTTTCCCCTTCTTTGGGAATGTCAACCATTTTGCCTTCTCCTTTTATCTCTACTATTCAATTACGATGCATTAAGAGGCTAAACCTGTGCATCCTAACAGCTATTCCCCTCCTTCTGCGGCAGAGCTCCCGGCAGAACTGCGCCTCCCTGGAACACGGTGCCCAGGTCCCATTTCCCCGGCTCCGTTCAGCTGGTGGTAAATAGCCACATCACAACCCGAGTCAACTGGGCGGTGGCAGGACCTCGCCGAAACTCCGCTCCCCAATTCTCCACGCGTCACACCACTGGAGGCGCTCTCCCTTCACTGCAGTCAGGTCAATGTGGACGTTTCCCACTGGACCGGCTCCCCACGAGCGCGGGGCCGCGGCGGGGTAGATGAAGAGCATGGAGCCACTTAAGCCAAGGAAGGGGTGAGGAGAGGGGCCAGGGCTGAATGCGGGCAAAGACCAGCAAGAAACTGCGTCTTTTCCCCAGGAGCAACCTAGTCGGGCAGACAAAAGATTAGGGCGCCAAGGCCTTCCATCCTCACCCCGGAACCAAGGCAGCCCGATGAATCCACACCCCTAGTTCCCTCCTTACAGACCCAGTTCCTGCAAGAGATGGGTTCCTAACTTCCCCGACCCGGTGGAATGGAGAGCAGACAGAACAACCCGGGAGCGGTCGGGGCGCACGTGCTCCCCGATACCCAGACGGACAATAAAGAGTAAGCCCGGGCTTCCTCTGCCGCCCCACCCTGCTCCCCACGGCTCCCACCAGCGGGGGCGCCTTCGCCCAAAGATCTGCAGACAAAGCCCCCTCCGGATGGAGAGAAGGGCAGGGTCCAGGCTTTAGGGGCTGCGCACAAAAGAGGGAGGGGCAAGAGGGGCGGCGGCGAGGCGGAGGGCGCGGCACTCACCCACTGAGCCCGAGGAGCCCCTGCGTTTGGGTGCGGCCGGCGTGGAGGGGGGCGCGGCGGGGGCTGGAACAACCGAGGTCCACGAGGGCTCGGCCTCAGGGCTCACGTCGGCCGGTGGAGGAGGGGGAGGCCGGGCCGGAGGCTCCTCGTCTTCAAAGAGCTTGGAGGGCGAGTCTGCTGTAATGGAGGGTGGGGAGGGCGCGGGCACCGACGACGACACGGGGCTCGGGTCCCAAGACGGCTGCCGCTCCGAAGCGGCGAGGGGCGCGGCTGGCAGGGGCCCCCTGGGCGCCGGGGGCACGAAATCATTGCC
>NW_011494738.1:1271940-1272293 GCF_000754665.1 Bison bison bison | reverse complement strand
TCTAGCACCTCCAGCTCCTCCAGGTCTTCGTCCTCGTCCTCGTCTTCCTCCTCCTCCTCCTCCTCTTCCTCTTCGTCCTCGGGCTCCTTCACGAACTGGTACTTGAATGCGGGCTGAGGCCGAGGTGGGCTGTCCGAGGACGAGGAGACCAGAGGCGACTGGTCCATGTCTTCCATGGCTGGCAGGTCAGAGGTGATGCTGCAGCTGCTGCCTCCGCGGGAGAAGCTTCTCAGAGCCGCGGGCGGTTGTGGGGGGTGGGGAGGACTGAGAGGGGCAGGGCCCAACGAGCCGAGGGACCTGCAGTGGCGACAGCTCCCGGAACAATGAGACTGCTCCTCCAGCCTCCGCGCCCG
>NW_011494738.1:1267228-1271840 GCF_000754665.1 Bison bison bison | reverse complement strand
CCCGTGATGCGCCACCCGCCCCGTCCCCAGTTGCCGCCGCCGCCGCCCAGATGAGAGAAGGAGAGAGGCCAGCTGACGCTCCGCCCAGTTTGGCGTGACACCCTCCCAGCCAGGGAGAAGGAGGCACTAACGCGGGAGGGAGAGAGCCAATCGGCGAAGAAATAGAGTTGACGGGCAACCAGTCGGCCCAATAGAA
Organism: Bison bison bison; assembly: GCF_000754665.1. NCBI lineage: Eukaryota > Metazoa > Chordata > Mammalia > Artiodactyla > Bovidae > Bison > Bison bison. The sequence goes on along the minus strand of NW_011494738.1, from coordinate 1,271,644 downwards.
AAGGAAAAAGACGAAAGTGGGTGGGTCTCACTGCACTTCCTCTGTCTTACCGGCCCGGGTGGGTTCGATGGGCGGGGTTTGGAGCTGGGAACCCCACCGACTGCCTAGGGTAGTTGCGGGTCCAGCTGGGGTCTTGGTCTTGGCCTCGGAGAAGCTGGAGTCTGTGTGTTTACAGCACTGAGGAAACGAACCGGCTCCCTCCCACGCCAGAGGGGTCGGAGACGTTCCTGGCACGCCACCGGAAGGGCGTTATCTTGGAGACTGGGAGTGGAAACTTTCCTCCCAGGAAAGGAAAAAACCCAGAGCGCAGAAAGGTTCTGAATAACGGAACTGTGGAGTAGGCCCTAAGGATTGAAGCAAACGTTAAATTTCAGATTTCGAAATAAAAATTTGTTTTCTTTCAAACGTAAATTCCCAAACCACCTTATCACCTTAAGGTGGTGAGGTACTACCATCACCACCTTAAAAGAAAAAATAATATTTTTTACAGGTTTAAAGTCACTCCCAGTCTTAACTGCAGACCCTGGATGAGGTAGGCAAAACAACTAGGCTAGACGATATAGGGACGGACTGGAACAGACCATTTGATGAAAGTCTGTACTTCTTCAAAAAGGGCTTTGGGATCTGCCCGCTGCGGGACTTAATTGGTAGAAGGATGAGTCACCCAAAAGAGGGAAGGGAGAGAGGAAAGTGGAAAGAGAAGGATGCCTTGGAAGGCAAATTTGATTCACATTGTATTTCAGTCACCTTAGGCCCATGAGTCAACATTCTGGATGATTCAGGCTTTCTGGGAGTCAGGATACGTACAAACTCATTTCTTTGATATGTCAAAATGAGTATAATCCCCATTCGACTCTTTCCAGAACTGGAGAGTTTAAAGTGATTGCAGAACATTTTAGGTACCAGCATCCAGAGGTTTAGAGAGTCCTTTTTGTCTTTCTGATGTACTGAATACCTTCCAAAAATATCCCCTTCCTGTCTATTCTAGAGGCCCTGGAGAGAGGAGGATAGCTTGCTTTCAAGTTGCTCTCAGTCTAGGCCTGCACTATTCAAGTCCTTAGTCACTGGCTACTCCTGGCTACTGAGCACTTGAAATATGAGTCGTTTGAAATGAGATGTGCTGTAAGATTGAAATGCATACTATATTTTGAAAGTACCAAAAAAATTAAGTGTCTCAATTTTTATAGTGGTTATATTGGAATTGATAATATTTTGGATATATTGGGATAAGTGTAATGTATTAATTTTACTTGTTCTTTTAATACCGCATCTAGAAATTTTTAAATATATATGTGGCTTATATTTTATTTCTGTTTGACAGTGCTAGTCTAAATTGATGATTAAGAAACGTTGATTTCCATGGAGAATCATGGATTACTTAAGCAAATTCTTAGCTTCAACTAATACTACCCTCAATTGGGGTAATTAAAAAGGAAAAGTGAGGATTGGGGGGAGGGAGGACGGACACAGGGGGAACACAGGAGCTTTTTGGGGTAGTGAAACTATTGTGTATGACACTGTCATGGATACATGACATACATTTGGCAAAACTCAGACCTGTTCAAAGAGGGAATCCTAATGTAAACTGTGGGCTTCAGTGAATAACATAGTCAATATTGGTTCATCAGTTGTAAGAAGCCTACACACCAATGCAAGGTGTTAGTTATAGGGGAAGCTGGTTGGGAGGTAGGCATGAGAGTGTATAAGAACTCTCTTTTCTGTAAATGGGAAACAAAGTTTAATTTTTAAAAAAGCAAAGGTAAAACTAGATTTTCTGGCATTGTTACCTGATCAGGTTATTAGTTAGTTATCAACAGTACATTCAAGACCTAGCTTAATAGTCCCACAGAGATGAACTTTAGCTTTATTTTTAGAAAATTGTTGTGAGTTGATTGGAGTTTGTTTGTTTTTAGAAGAATTGGGAAGAGTAGGAAGAGAGAAATATTAGTGTAGAATTTGGAAGCAGGAGATTTAATGCCAAACTAAAAATTTTAAAACAGATTCCTCAATAATAACTAAACATATTTCAAGTATTTGTCAAATATTTGTCAAAAATTGTCAAAAACATACATGATATTTCAGCTAAGTCCATACACATACAAAAATACACTGGCAAAATTCTTTGGTGTGAAGTTTTCAATTAAATCACAATTTAGCCATCAGTTCAGTCTCCCCAGTACTATTTTTCCTACTGTGATTGTTCTGAAACACCTTAATGGAAAGTTCCACAGGGTTTTCATTAATTAACTGTAAGTTATTTATGTGATATTTCTGTATTCATATATCTGTGTATCTGATTATTACTAAAATAATCACAAAGGAATATCTTTAGTTTATTAAAATTGTCATAAAAGAATCATTACAGGAAAGTGGTAGATCTTTAAGAGTTAATAGCATTAAATACTGAGGCAATGATATAAGCACTCACTTCTGATGCAGAAGAAAAATAAGAATTTTATATTATTATCTCAGTGACTTCTAAAAGATTAAGTATTTGATGGATTAAAAAAATAAAGAATTTATCCAGTTTTCATAGAATGGTCAACAAAGCACAAGGAAAGGAGAATGTTGCTCAGTTCAGTTCAGTTCAGTCCAGTTGCTCAGTCGTGTCCAACTCTGCGACCCCGTGAATCGCAGCACGCCAGGCCTCCCTTTCCATCACCAACTCCCAGAGTTCACTCAGACTCACGTTCATCGAGTCAGTGATGCCATCCAGCCATCTAATCCTCTGTCGTCCCCTTCTCCTCCTGCCCCCAATCCCTCCCAGCATCAGAGTCTTTTCCAATGAGTCAACTCTTAGCATGAGGTGGCCAAAGTACTGGAGTTTCAGCTTTAGCATCATTCCTTCCAAAGAACACCCAGGGCTGATCTCCTTTAGTATGGACTGGTTGGATCTCCTTGCAGTCCAAGGGACTCTCAAGAGTCTTCTCCAACACCACAGTTCAAAAGCATCAATTCTTCAGCGCTCAGCTTTCTTCACAGTCAGACTCTCACATCCATACATGACCACTGGAAAAACCATAGCCTTGACTAGACGGACCTTTATTGGCAAAGTAATGTCTCTGTTTTTGAATATGCTATCTAGGTTGGTCATAACTTTCCTTCCAAGGAGTAAGCGTCTTTTAATTTCATGGCTGCAATGTTGATAGTACACCAGAATTCAAAGTAGAGTTAGTGCCTATTAGTGTAACTAGTTGTAAATACCACTCACTAACAAGAGCATTCTGGTAGGTATTTGAAATGGCTAAAGGAAGACTATAAATTCTAGATCATAGTAATAATTATTCAATGAATTATCTTTGAAATTTTCTTACCAGATATAGGAGATTAAAGTTTACAATTACAATGGGTTAGTAACTGTTCTCTATTAGAACATAAGAGATCCATTCAGGCTGGTGGAGTCTCAGAGTTGGAAGGACTCTGGGAGATTGACCAATCTTCCTCCCATTACAAAAATTCCATACAAATGGTTTTTTTAACTTGGCCATCTATGGTAGATCAAAAATGGCTACAAATCTGCAACAACACCACCCATCAAGAGGTCAGGTAGATTTCCTCATCTCTGGATCTGGCCTTGTGACTTTTTTGTCCAATGTAATACACGGGAAATGAGTTCCCAAGCCTAACCAGTAGAGGTATTACAGCTCCCACTCTCACTCTCTCGAAATGCTGAGAGACCTGGAGAGAAAGACTTAGTTCTCCCAGTCAAAGAGCTCATGTCCCAGAAATATGAGACCATCTCAGACTGTTCAGCCAACCCACAGAATCATGAAAAATAATGAATCAGTGTTTTAAACTGCCACCTTTTGGCATGGTTCATTACACAGCAAAAGCTAACTTAAACATCAGCCATTTTGTGCCTCCATTATGTGCTTCATTCATTCATTCACACACACACACATATATGCATATACAGACACATACTATATATACATATATAGTATTTACTGTGCACCAAAGAAAGGCAATGCCAAAGAATGCTCAAACTACCGCACAATTGCACTCATCTCACACGCTAGTAAAGGAATGCTCAAAATTCTCCAAGCCAGGCTTCAGCAATACGTGAACCGTGAACTTCCTGATGTTCAAGCTGGTTTTAGAAAAGGCAGAGGAACCAGAGATCAAATTGCCAACATCCTCTGGATCATGGAAAAAAGCAAGAGTTCCAGAAAAACATCTATTTCTGCTTTATTGACTATGCCAAAGCCTTTGACTGTGTGGATCACAATAAACTGTGGAAAATTCTGAAAGAGATGGGAATACCAGACCACCTGACCTGCCTCTTGAGAAATCTGTATGCAGGTCAGGAAGCAACAGTCAGAACTGGACATGGAACAACAGACTGGTTCCAAATAGGAAAAGGAGTATGTCAAGGCTGGATATTGTCACCCTGCTTATTTAACTTCTATGCAGAGT
>NW_011494738.1:1266689-1267003 GCF_000754665.1 Bison bison bison | reverse complement strand
TGCCGGGAGAAATACCAATCACCTCAGATATGCAGATGACACCATCTTATGGCAGAAAGTGAAGAGGAACTAAAAAGCCTCTTGATGAAAGTGAAAGAAGAGAGTGAAAAAGTTGGCTTAAAGCTCAACATTCAGAAAATGAAGATCATGGCATCCGGTCCCATCACTTCATGGCAAATACATGGGGAAACAGTGTCTGACTTTATTTTGGGGGGCTCCAAAATCACTGCAGATGGTGACTGCAGCCATGAAATTCAAAGATGCTTACTCCTTGGAAGGTAAGTTATGACCAACCTAGATAGCATATTCAAAAG
>NW_011494738.1:1259794-1266589 GCF_000754665.1 Bison bison bison | reverse complement strand
ATGACAGAGGATGAGATGGCTGGACAGCATCACTGACTCAATGGACGTGAGTCTGAGTGAACTCTGGGAGTTGGTGATGGACAGGGAGGCCTGGCGTGCTGCGATTCATGGGGTCGCAAAGAGTCGGACACGACTGAGCGACTGAACTGAACTGAAGCAGTGGTCAAGACTGAACTATGGCACTGAACATATCAGACACAAATGTGCATGATCATTTTCAGTACAGGGATAATCACTACTTAGGGAAATAGCCCATTCCATTTCTGTAGTATTATACCTTATCGGGGCTTCCTTGGTGGCTCAAAGGGTAAAGAATCTGCCTGCATTGCAGGAGACCTGGGTTTGATCCCTGGGTCAGTAAGATTCCTTGGAGAAGGGAATGGCAACCCACTCCAGTATTCTTGCCTGGAGAATCCCATAGACAGAGGAGCCTGGCAGGCTACAGTCCATGAGCTCGCAAAGAGTTGGACATGACTGAGCAAGTAGCGCTTTACTTTACCTACACCTTATTGGAGAGTGTCGAATTGACACCCAATCTGGTATACATATATGGAACAGGTTAATTGTCCCTGCATCATGTATGCTCCCTGAGAGAGTTAAAAGTGTGGGATTGGTGTACTCTTATCTACTTACTACAGGATGTAAACTAGACAGTAGGTTCAATAACCATGGGAGAAAGATGAAAGGTAGTTCCTGACAGATCTGTTTCAAGAAGTTGGGCGTAACAGCTTTTTTGCCTATGAGAATGCCTTGCTTGTGTTCAAAAGCACCAATGAATTACATTCAACCTTTGTATTAACAAAGGACTGAAACATCATTTTGGCACTCTTTGGGGAAAAATTAACAACTGGCTATGTCATTGTCCCTACCATTTTGCTGGGATTTTAGATCTCCTGAAATGTACCATTTTATGTAATGCAGCTTATGGTTCTGGTTAACACCTTACATCTAAGTTTATCGTAACAAGAATAGATATATAAATAGTATAAGATCAATGCTGGTGATGCACTGTCAATTAGTGTTGGACCTAAAATTAAAATTTCAAAGAGAAATGATACAACATGCAAGTGAAAGTCACAAGGTCCAAGAAGGTCCTCTGCATTAGTACTGCATTTCCTCCCTAGTTCAATAGGCAACATTTCTCTGGTAAAATGTATTTTGATCTAGCAAAAAAACTATTTTTGATCCAGCAGAAAATCAATTGGTCTAAGCACCACAAATCCAAGCAAAGAAATTCCTAAACCATCTTAGACACATAAATCTGTCTTCATGAGAAAAAAGAACTACAAATAAGAATTTGCAAAATTACCTGGTTTATAAAAAACTCATTCCAGTATGTATCCCACTCTTCCTAATACCTAAACATTGAAATATAAATGTCATTTTATTGTAAGTAGAAATAGAAACCAGGTGGTTACTATCTCTAAAATAAACATTCATTTCTTCAACTAAAATCTATTGAGCATTTGGGGTTTGGTGATAAAGAGTAAAACACAATTCCTAACATCAAGGAACATACAGTCTAGTTTACTTAAGTGTATATAGGTATATACATATGTGTGTATATAGACATACACGGTTGGGAAGATCCCCTGAAGAAGGGAAAGGCTACCCACTCCAGTATTCTAGCCTGGAGAATTTCATGGACTGTATAGTCCATGGGATTGCAAAGAGTTGAACACGACTGAGGGACTTTCATACATACATGGAGCGAAGAATTGGTTCAAAATTGGGAAAGGAATACATCTGTATATTAGGCTGTATATTATCTCCCTGCTTATTTAGCTTATGTGCAGAGTACATCATACAAAATGCCTGGTTGGATGAATCAGAAGCTGGAATCAAGATTGCCGGGAGAAATACCAATAACCTCAGATATGCAAATACCACCAGTATGGCAGAAAGTGAAGAGAAACTAAAGAGCCTCTTGATGAAAATGAAAGAGGAGAGTGAAAAAGCTGGCTTAAAACTCAACATTCAAAAAACTAAGGTCATGGCATCTGGTCCCATCACTTCATGGCAAATAGATGGGGAAAAAAACTGAAACAGTGACAGACTATTTTCTTGGGCTCCAAAAATCACTGCGGATAGTGATGGCAGCCATGAAATTAAAAGACACTTGCTCCTTGGAAGGAAATCTATGAAAAACCTAGACAGCATATCAAAAAACAGAGACATTACTTTGCTGACAAAGGTTCATATAGTCAATGCTATGGTTTTTCCAGTAGTCACATATGGGTATCTGAGTTGGACCATAAAGAAGGCTGAGTACTGAAGAATTGATGCTTTCAAACACTGGTGTTGGAGAAGACTCTTGAGAGTCCCTTGGACAGAGAGGAGATCAAACCAATCAGTCCTAAAGGAAGTCAACCCTGAATATTCATTGGAAGGACTGATGCTGAAGCTAAAACTCTAATACTTTTGGCCACCTGATGTGAAGAACTGACTCATTAGAAAAGACCCTGATGCTGGGAAAGATTGAGGGCAGGAGAAGGGGTCAACAGAGGATGAGATGGTTGGATGGCATCATCAACTCAATGGACATGTGTTTAAGCAAACTCCAGGAGAGAGTGAAGGAAAGAAAAAGGGATGCCTGGCATGCTGCAGTCCATGGGGTCACAAAGAGTCAGAGATAACTTAGTGACTGAACAATGACAAAAGGTGACACAGTGGTAAAGAATCTGCCTGCCAGGAGGGGAGGGTTTGATCCCTGGGTCAGAAAGACCCCCTAGAGAAGGAAATGGCAACCCACTCCAGTATTCTTGCCTGGGACAGTCCCATAGACAAAGCAGTCTGGTGGGCTACAGTCCATGGGGCTTCTAAAGAGACACAACTTGGTGAGTGGACAACAACAACATATGTATATGATAAAAAAAAAAAATAGAAGGAGACCGACAGGCTGATTTAAGTGAAACATAACCACTTCTCATAGTTCATGCAGAAGTTGATAAGAGACTAAACTAATTGCATAGTAAACAGAAGATAAATTTCAAAAAGATTTAAATTGAATTCATTGAATTTGGTGACTAATTGAATGGAGGGGCTGAAGAAAGAAAAGCTGATTCTAAGACTTAAGCCTAGTTGACAAGGTAAATAGGTGTTACCATTATTAAAGAAAAGAAGTCAGGAGAGGAGCACAGATGGCTGAGTAATGCTGGGAAGAATTTAATGACCTGAGTTTTTAGATCCATTGAACTTGATTTGCCTACAGAACATTGGACTAGAAATAATTAGAAGGCAGCTGAAAACCTAGGGCTGGAGCTTAGATCTAGTCTGGAGAGCAGGTAACTAAATCTGTTGGTGAGGTTTCATGGGTAAATATTTGAGGAAAGTGATGGGTATGGGAGGGGATGGCCAAGCAGGTTGATGGATACCATCTAATGCCCATGGGAGCAAAAAGCCTAGAATAGAGCCCTGGGAAACATTAGGTGAAGCATCTCGACATATTTGAAGAGTGTTATTTCCACTGATCCTTTTCTTTTCCTAGAAAATACAAATCAAAACAAAGGAGCTTCTTTTAGCTTTTCTTCATGTTAGTTGCTATATTATGTCCAACTCTTTGTGACTCCATGGACTATAGCCTGCCAGGCTCCTCTGTCTGTGGAATTCTCTAGGCAGAAATACTGGAGTGGGTTGTCATTCCCTTCTCCAGGGGAGCTTCCCAACCCAGGGATTGAACCCAGGTCTCCTGCATTGCAGGCAGATTCTTTACCCTCTGAGCCACCAGGGAAGACCTTTCTTCACAGGTCTGGTTTTTAAACAGGTGCTCATTTTATTTTCTCCATCTACCTTAAACTCAGAACTCAAAATAATATTCCAATAAGCACTCAGTCACTTGTATTTAATACCAAGTAATTCTTGCCTGGAGAATCCCCATGGACAGAGGAGCCTGACAGGTTACAGTTCTTGGGGTCGCAAAGAGTCAGACATGACTAAGCAACTAACATACACACAACCTATAGTAATAGGGATAATGCCAATAATTTAAGCCACAGAGACTTCCCAAACCCTAATTAAACTAATGACTCCTACAGAGACATAGAGAACAGACTTATGGACAAGGGCAGTGGAAAGGAAGGAGAGAATGAAATGATTGGAGAGAGTAGCACAGAAGTATATACATATGTAAAATAGATAGCCAATGGAAATTTGCTGTATGACTAAAGGAGCTCACACTGGGGCTCTGTAACAACCTAGAAGGGTGGGAAAGGGTAGGAGGTGGGAGAGAGGTTCAAGAGGGATGGGACATATGTACACCTATGGCTAATGTATGTTGATGTATGGCAAAAACCAAATTAACACTGTAAAGCAATCGATTAAAAATAAATATAACTTTTTTAAAAACTAGTAATATCAGCCTCTTAGCCAATAATTTGAAGAATTGCCTGGTGGACTTTTGCCTTTTTATGTAACTAACCAGCCACTAATAAAAATGCTAAAGAGAAAGAAATAGCTGAAAGAAAAGCAATAAGAAATTAAGCAAATGCTATAAATTACAATAAATGATTCTTTTATATACTACTTGTATTTATGAGGTATATGATTTCCTTTTAAATCAACAGACTTATATTGTTCATATTCAACTTTTTCCCTACTTTCCTGAAAACTGAGAAACACATTTATCTCTGGAAGTATATTGCCTTACATATGTTTATTTTTGAAATTCTTTTTCCTTTCACTACTACAAACTTACTGTGATCCAGTATTTCCATTTTATCTGAGTTTTATTTATTGTCCTGAGTGGAAGTTTTTCCTATCAGGTAGTAAAAGAAATGTAAATCATTTATGAATGATAAATACTATTTAATGAGTTAAATATAGTTCATCATGTGTTCATTTCCTCTCGCTTCTAAAACCCCATTAAAATGTCAGTAAAGCAATAAAAATGGTATTAAGCAGTAAGGACAAAGAGAATAAGAGCAGAGACAACAGTGGATAAAACATATCAACATCTTTTTGGAAGACAAAGCAGACAGAGGAACAATTACTGATTTAGCAGACTGTGAAGTTACAACCGAAACACCTCTCAAGGGGCATTACCAACTAGAAGTTCGTTGTTTTGTGCAATAGAATCCTTGAGGCACTCAGCCCTTAGAGGTGCTAGAACTGAAAACAAGTGGACTAAGTAAAAGAGAAATCCTCAGCCCCATGTCCCCTTTCTATACTCAGAAAGCCTGCAGCAAAGCGTAAGCATGTCACCACTGCCCCACGGTCACTGCTCCCACGATCCCTGCTGTCCCTTATACCTCGTTCTCCTCCAGACAGGAAGTTGGAGAATTCATTTGTGGAGAAACAAAACAGTTCCAGGGAAAATTTCTCAAAGTATTGACATACCCCACTATATTGGCATATCCAAGTATTTGAAGTACCTCAGTAAAAAGACCTGATGAGCCCCACCTGCCCTCTTCTCCCCACAAAACTTCCATTTAAAAAAAAAAATTCTCTACTGTTAAAACATATGAAACACCAGATATTTAACGAAAGTCTTGAATGGAAGCTAAAAATGAAAATAAACTAAAGAAACTTGAGGAGGGAACAGGCATACAGAAGAGAGAAGAAAATATCATAGAAACTATATTTATAGGGAGATAACAGATATCACTCCATAAAACAAAGAAATAATAAGTGAAAAAATTAAAGAACATGATGAGTTCACAAAGTAAAACCAATTTCATGTTCATAGCAGCATTATTTACAATGGCCAAAAGATAGAAACAACCCAGAATCTTTTTTTTTTTTTTTTTGAGGCTAATTACAATATTGTAGTGGTTTTTGCCATACATTGACATGAATCAGCCATGGGTGTACCTGTGTTGCCCATCCTGAACCCCCCTCCCACCTCCCTCCAGAATCTATTAATGAATGAATGGAAAAATAAAATCTGGTATGTACATAAAATGGAATACTGCCGATGCTGCTGCTGCCAAGTCGCTTCAGTTGTGTCCGACTCTGTGCGACCCCATAGACTGCAGCCCACCAGGCTCCGCGGTCCCTGGGATTCTCTAGGCAAGAACACTGGAGTGAGTTGCCATTTCCTTCTCCAAAGGGTGAAAGTGAAAAGTGAAAGTGAAGTCGCTCTGTCTTGTCCGACTCTTAGCGACCCCATGGACTGCAGCCTACCAGGCTCCACCATCCACGGGATTTTCCAGACAAGAGTACTAGAGTGGGTTGCCATTGCCTTCTCCGAATGGACTACTATTCAGGCTTAAAAACGAATGAAATTCTGATATATGCTACAACATGGTTGAACCTTGAAGATGTTATGCTAAGTGAAATAAACCAGACACAAAGGGACAAGTAATGTATGATTCCACCTGTATGAGGTACCTAGAATAGTCAAATACACAGAGACAGAAAGTAAAACAGCAGGTACCGTGGTGGTGGGAAGGTGGAAATGGGGAGTTCCTATTTAGAGAGTATTTAGTATATACAGGGTTTCATTATGGGATGGTAAGTTCTGGAGATGGGTAGTGGTGATGCTCACACAACAATGTGAATGCATTTAATGCCACCGAACTGCTTATTTAAAAATAGTTATAACGGTAAATTTCATTTTACTACATTAAAATGATTTTAATTGCAACTTTAAAAAATTGAAGTGTTGGAAGATACATTTATAAAACCTTCTCTGTCCATTGAATTCTCCAGGCAAAAATACTGGAGTGGGTAGCCATTCCCTTCTCCAGGGGATCCTCCCAACCCAGGGAACAAACCCCAGTCTCTGGCATTGCAGGCAGATTCTTTACCATCTGAGCCACCAGAGAAGCCCTGTAAAACCTCCCAGGGAAATAAAAA
>NW_011494738.1:1253531-1259694 GCF_000754665.1 Bison bison bison | reverse complement strand
AAAAAAAAAAAAAAAAGTTTTAGCAACAAACAAACGGAAGTTGAAGTGGGTTTTTCTTTTTCTTTTTTTGTAAAGCAACATCATTTACAATAGCCTCAGAAAACATGAATTCATTTTTAAAAAAATTTTTAAAAACATTGTAAAGTAATTATCCTCAAATTTAAAAAAATAAATAAATTGCAATTCCCTGGTGGTACAGTGGATAAGAATTCCCCTGCCATGCAGGGGACATGGGTTAGAGCCCCAGTCCAGGAAGATTCCACATGCCTTGAAGCAACTAAGCCTGTGCGCCACATCTACTGCACCTGTGCTCTACAGTCCATGTGCTGCCACCAGTGAAGCCCATGCGCCTAGAGCCGTGTTCTGTAATAAGAGAAACCACTGCAATGAGAAATTGGTACACCACAGCCAAGAGGAGCACCCCCCACCCAGCGGGAACGAAAGCCCATGTGCAACGACAAAGACCTGGTGCAACCAAAACTGAAGAAATAAGTAAATAAATAAATAATAAAGTTAATTTTTAAAATTATTACTTATTTCATACTTTTACATGAATTTACATGAATTATTTAATGATGGATTTAACAAAATGTTCCCAAGACTATAACATTGCCAACATTGCTAGAGAAATTAAAGAAACTAGAAGGGCTTCAACTTGATTTCAAGATTTAAAGCTCAATAATTAAGACAATGTAGAACTGGCACAAAAATGGACAAGTAGATCGATGGAACAGAATAGAGTCCAGAAAGACTCATAGACCCATATACACATAGTCAGGTTTTTACACAGGTGCCAAAGTATTAATATTTCAGTGGGGAAAGCAGAATCTTTTTCAACAAATTGTGCTGGAACAATTGGATATCCATATACCAAAAATAAATAATTGAAATGAACCTAGACATTAATAGAACAGCAAAACTAAAATGTGGCAAGACTACATAATGAGTGCTGTTGGAAGTACAAAATGGTAACACCATTTTGGAAAATGATTTGGTAATTTCTTATAAGGTTAAACATACCTAAGGATATGACTCAGCAATTTTACTCCTAGATATTTATCCAAAAGAAATGAAAACTGGAAACAATCCAAATACCCATCAACTAATGAGTGGACAAGCATATTGTGGCTTTGGAATCCTACTCAGCAATCAAAAAAGAACAAACTGTTGATAGGAACAGCATGGAGGAAACTGAAAAGGATTATATTAAGTGAAAGAAGCAAGACCCAAAAGCCTCCACACCCTATAATTCTGTTCATGTGATTCCTAAGAAGGCAAAACTGCCAGGGGCAGGGGGAGGGGAGGGAGTTATCAAAGAGCGGACAAGGGAACTTCTTGAAGTGATAGTGTTGGTGCTTACACGACTATATACATTGTCAGAACTCATTGAACTGTATGATTAAAATAAATGTATTTTGTTGGATAAAAATTATATTGCAGTAAAGCTGATTATTTTTCTTTAAAAAGACAAAGGTACAATACAGAAGACAAAGGATGAAAAAGCTAGAAGATAAATCTAGGAGGCCTATGAATCACTAATAAGAGATCCAGAAGGAAAGAACAGAAAAACACAAAGTTTCCCATTAATCCAATTTGTCCTCTAGAAAGGTGAACCTGCAATATGGTTTTTCAGACTCCATGACTGAGCATTTTTTGAGTTTTCATTTTAACTTAACCTTATAAATGTGCACAGTCTTTGGGGGGCATCAGTAAATGTCTTAAGACTATATCTTATACAGTTTTCCTTCTCTAAGTCACCTTCTATCTCTATGAAATTGATAATGCTGTAAATAAAACCAAGTCTAGCTTAAGTTGTTATTTAGATCTTAAAATTGGGGCTAGTTGCTGTTTTCAGCTGACTCTGTACTATGCAATTTTTAAAGAAGAAACTATTATTTAAAATGAATGTTTCCTAAGTGTATTTGTACTTTCATTGCTGTAGCTCTGAAATCCAGCCATTCATCTCTTTTTAAACAGTTTTACTGAGATACAATTCCTGTACCATACAATTCATACATTTAAAGTATACAACTCAGCGCCAGCTATTCCTTACCTTTTGTACAAGTGTTGAATCAGATATGGAAGAAAAGACAATGTGATGCAGTAAAGCAAGATTCTGGATCCAGCTTTGCCAACCCCAGCCTGGTGACCTTCAGGAACCTCTGGGTCCCAGTACCCTCATCTGTGAATCAGGGGGATTACACCTAACAACTCCCTCACTCTGATCTACCTTCAGGATCATTTTTTATTGTTTATTTTTAACCTTTAATATCTGTCTAGTGCCAATGTCAAATATTGGGGTAAGCCACTCAGAAAGATGTATTTTATGATAGGAAGGTTGCAACAATGGTCTGAATTAAAGCAAGATTCTTTCTGGCCTTTTTTGAAAGAAGACAGTTTTCCCTTTTATATATTTCAAAATAAGAAGATAAAGAGGATAGTCGGGTGAGTTTCTCTTTTAACTTTATCTTTCTCATTTCTAAAAGCAAATATGAAAACTATGTAGAAAGCTGAATAAGCTTAGAAATAGATTCAAGAAAACTGTATTAAAGTCAGTGATTCAGCCAAATAGCTTAATCAAAAATATTTTTAAAAAAATATTGCCTGAAGAGCTTCTGTTCAAGTGAAAAATGAAGATTTTCCATAAAAGCCTGGTCAACATGCAAAATTTTATCACTGCATATTTTAATAGTATATTCCTTCATTTCTCTATTTCAAATAGCAAAGTTGACATTATGCTTTTAAATGAATATACCCACATTCCTAAAAAGCTTACAATGGATTTCTTAGTAACTAGATATTGCTGTGGATTGAATCATGTCCTCCTGAAAGATATGTTGAAGTCCTAACCCCAGTACTTTAGACTAGACTTTATTTGAAAATACAGTCATCGCATATATAGTTAGTAAAGATGAGGTCATCTTTACTAACTATAGACCCTTAATGGACTAGGGTAGATCCTTAATCCAAAATGACTGGTGTCCTCTTAAGAAAAGTAGGAGACAGAGATGCATAGGGTAGACAGCCACGTGAAGACAGGCAGAAAGCCAAGGAAGCTTCCAGAATCTGGAAGAGGCAAGGAAGGATCCTAGAGGCTTTGGAGGGAGCATGGCGTAGCCAACACATTAACTTTCTCCGTCTAGTCTACAACAGTGAGAGAATACATTTCTATTGTTCCAAACTATCCAGTTTGCGGTATTTTGTTACAGCAGCCCTAGGAAAGGAACACAAACATATAGACAAATGTTACGTGCACGCAGGTAGGCTCACACAAAAAGAGAACCCTTATATTTGTCAAATTATTGGATTTCAAAAAATCTAATATAATCAGTGTGAACTTGAGTAATTAGTTAAAATAGTGCATGAAGCCGTACAATCTTTACATAAAGCTCTTTAAAACATTGCTTTTTAAATGTTGTGTTATGTAAGGAAACTAAGGGGGCTTCCCTGGTCAGTAAAATATCTGCTTGCCAGTGCAGGAGATGAGGGTTCAATCCCTGGGTTGGGAAGATCCTCTGGAGAAGGAAATGTCAACCCTCTCCAGTATTCTTGCCTGAAAATCCCAAGGACAGGGGAGCCTGGTGGGCTACAGTCCATGGAGTCACAAAGAGTCAGACACAATCTAGTGACTGAAAAAAACAATAAAAGGGAAAAGAAGCTGATAAGAAAAGGCATATTTTTCCAAGGAAGAAATAACACAATATCTTTGAAAGAGGCAAGACAGCCTACTCAAGTGATAAAAACTCAGAAAACAGCTACAGGGAACTATTTCTAAATTGGCAGCCATGTTACAGCATTTATTGTTACTAAGCCATGTGAGTCTCAAAGGAAGAATTTGAGAGCAGTAATCATTTATTTCATAATTTTATGATGAAATTTTCCAATAGAAAATTTTCATAAGACAACTTTTTGTGAAAATATTGAACAAGGGTGTGATAGGTTTGTTTTTTTTTTTCCATGTCCACTGTTACTAGGGTTGTGATTTTGAGCAATTGTTTTCTTTGTGCCTCATTCTTCATCTGAAAAATAGGGATAATAATCATGGCCAACTTATAGAGTGGTTTCAGGATTAGTTAACTAATCATAAAATACTTATAAAAGTGGCTAGCACACAGAAGTACACTATTCAGTTTAGTTTTTATTCATAAACATTACTTAGGTTATTTTATAGAGCGTGAAAAAACTTCATACAATCCAAGTCTTAGGAAGTTCTGAGAAAATGCTGCTATATTTAGAAGGAAGGTCAGAAGGATGGAAGGAAGGAGAGATCGATGGAAGACTAATACTTGATCTGCTGTAAAATCTCACCTAAAGAGACACTATCTCTTCCTTTTCTCAAATAGCTTCTACTAATACCACGATCAGTTCATGGATAAGTAAAGTATTGATAAGATATAACATCCATGAAGTTCCTTTAGCACCATTATGAAATGTAAAATACATTAGAGCCATATTTTTATATATTAAAATTTGCTATTGTTACTTAGGCAATCCTTGTTTTTCCTAGAAGCTTTCACCCCTACTCAAAACAGAGATGGAAGGAAGGATTTGGTATGAACACCACCTTACTCTGCTCTGTTATACTTGGTAGTAGGCAGTGGTCCTTGTTCCTGACTAGGAGATATCCAGGAGGTAACCAGAGGTGATAACCATCAGCTAGAGAGAGAATGGGTTTCCCTGTTGGCTCAGCCAGTAAAGAATCTGCCTCCAGGGCAAGAGATCCGGTTTGATCTTTAGGGTGGGAGAAGAGTAGCTGACAAACACTGACCCAAGGAAACTTTTAACAACTTTAAATAAAAATAGGATAAGCAGTTCTTCAGGTCTTAGGAGAGTATGCTATTCACACTCCAGGTTTTTTCCCACCAAAAGGAAAAAAGATCATCAGCACTGGGTACCTATCTGGAACAAAGGTGGCCTCAGGGCCATAAAAATTAATAGCTAGTTGACTACAGTCAGTAAGACCTCTTTAGGGCACCGTGGTGGATATTAGGCTGGTCCACACCTCTTTGCTTTAAGGACTTCCTTACCCAGGGCTGAATCCCTGACATCCATGCTTGTACTGTTTCCCTGCTCCCATGTCCAGAGTTGATCAATCAAGAACATACATATGACCCTCAGTTCAGTTCAGTTCAGTTCAGTAGCTCAGTTGTGTCCGACTCTTCGCGACCCCGTGAATCGCAGCACGCCAGGCCTCCCTATCCAACACCAACTCCCGGAGTTCACTCAGACTCACGTCCATCGACTCAGTGATAACATCCAGCCATCTCATCCTCTGTTGTCCCCTTCTCCTCCTGCCCCCAATCCCTCCCAGCACTAGAGTCTTTTCCAACGAGTCAACTCTTTGCATGAGGTGGCCAAAGTACTGGAGTTTCAGCTTCAGCATCATTCCCTCCAAAGAAATCCCAGGGCTCATCTTCCTTCAGAATGGACTGGTTGGATCTCCTTGCAGTCCAAGGGACTCTCAAGAGTCTTCTCCAACACCACAGTTCAAAAGCATCAGTTCTTCGGCCCTCAGCCTTCTTCACAGTCCAACTCTCACATCCATACATAACCACAGAAAAAAACATAGCCTTGACTAGACGAACCTTTGTTGGCAAAGTAATGTCTCTGCTTTTTAATATGCTATCTAGGTTGGTCATAACTTTCCTTCCAAGGAGTAAGCGTCTTTTAATTTCATGGCTGTAGTCACCATCTGCAGTGATTTTGGAGCCCAAAAAAATAAAGCTGGACACTGTTTCTACTGTTTCCCCATCTATTTGTCATGAAGTGATGGGACCAGATGCCATGATCTTCGTTTTCTGAATGTTGAGCTTTAAGCCAACTTTTTCCACTCTCCTCTTTCACTTTCATCAAGAGGCTTTTTAGTTCCTCTTCACTTTCTGCCATAAGGGTGGTGTCATCTGCATATCTGAGGTGATTAATATTTCTCCCGGCAATCTTGATTCCAGCTTGTGTTTCTTCCAGCCCAGCATTTCTCATGATGTACTCTGCATATAAGTTAAATAAGCAGGGTGACAATATACAGCCTTGACATACTCCTTTTCCTATTTGGAACCAGTCTGTTGTTCCATGTCCAGTTCTAACTGTTGCTTCCTGACCTGCATACAGATTTCTCAAGAGGCAGGTCAGGTGGTCTGGTATTCCCATCTCTTTCAGAATTTTC
>NW_011494738.1:1252810-1253395 GCF_000754665.1 Bison bison bison | reverse complement strand
CTTTCTTTGGGATTGGAATGAAAACTGACCTCTTCCAGTCCTGTGGCCACTGCTGAGTTTTCCAAATTTGCTGGCATATTGAGTGCAACACTTTCACAGCATCATCTTTGAGGATTTGAAATAGCTCAACTGGAATTCCATCACCTCCACTAGCTTTGTTTGTAGTGATGCTTTCTAAGGCCCACTTGACTTCACATTCCAGGATGTCTGGGTCTAGATGAGTGATCACATCATTGTGATTATCTGGGTCGTGAAGACCTTTTTTGTACAGTTCTTCTGTGTATTCTTGCCACCTCTTCTTAATATCTTCTGCTTCTGTTAGGTCCATACCATTTCTGTCCTTTATCGAGCCCATCTTTGCATGAAATGTCCCCTTGGTATCTCTAATTTTCTTAAAGAGATCTCTAGTCTTTCCCATTCTGTTGTTTTCCTCTATTTCTTTACATGAGTCTAGTCACCTCAATATCTCTGTCTCCGTCTGTCTAAGAATGAGCCCTAAGGTATTAGAGGCTGGGCTGGTCACTTGAACTGAGGATAAGTATACTCAGGAGCAAGGGGGTGGCTATGTTTGGCCTTATGCAGCCA
>NW_011494738.1:1248103-1252559 GCF_000754665.1 Bison bison bison | reverse complement strand
CTTCTAGCGACCCCATGGACTGCAGCCCACCAAGGCCTCTCCATCCATGGGATTTTCCAGGCAAGAGTACTGGAGTGGGTTGTCATTGGCTTCTCCATGCAGCCAAAGCAACCAAGTCAATTTGGTAAAGAGAGATAACTGAAGGCAATGAGCACAGTAAGTCAGACAGAAGTTGGCTGCTGCGTTCCTGATTGATTGACAAGTCCTGGTTCCAATCATTCCTGAAACCTGGCTGTATTTTATGCCTTCCTTGAGATATTCCATTCTTGAAAGAAATTTCTCTAGTTGTTGTTGTTTACATTGGTATGAAATAAACTTCTGTCACTTGCAACCAAAAGAGCCTTGATGAATGAAGCCACAGACATTATTGTACTACCTATGGCATTAAAATATTTTTTAATGATAATTATCAATAAAAGGCAGATGGGAGTGAGACTTCTCTGGTTAGCCTTTTCATGTAGTTTTGATCTTCAAATTGTCTAACTGTATTACCAATTCAAAAAATATTTAATTTAAAAATTATTGAAATAAGTTGTGCATATAGTGATATTCCACATTAAAATTCAGGACATCTCATTTAGTACAGAAAAAAAAAATGATCAGAATTTTCAAACTCAGGCCCATGCACCTTAGCTAGAAGTTTTTCTACAATGGAGAATCAGAGGGTATGCAATAAGAAATGTATTTCCTCTGTTTAAGTAGGAATGACTAAAAGCATAAATTGGTATCCAGGGACTAACTCAACCCTCTTCATGGACCTCTCTGGAATGCCGTGGGATCTCCTGACCTAGGAAAAATGCACAAGTGCAAAATATACCGGTAACTTTAGGGCTGCCCTGGTGGCTCAGTGGTAAAGAATCCTCCTGCCAGTGCAGGGAACGAAGGTTCGATCCCTTATCCGGGAGGATCCCACATGCCACCTGTGCACCAAAACTACTGAGCCTCTGCTCTCAAGCCTGAGAGCCACAGCTACTAAAACCCACAAGCCCATAGCCTGTGCTCCACAAGAGATGCCCCTGAAAAAAAGAAGCCAGTGCACCTCAACAAGAGAGCAACCCCTACTAGCCACAACTAGAGAAAAGCCAGTGCAGCAACAAAGACCCAGCACAGCCAAAAATAAATATTTTTAAAATATCATTTTAAATGGCTCATGCACCCTTTAAAGCCCATCAGTGGCTGCCAATATATGACAACTTAACTGGAGGTAAATTTACATCCCTGAAATGACTAAATAATCACAAAATGGTATTAAACATCTTAGTGTGTGGTGTAGAAAGAATATGAAAAAGTAGACTGGAAAAGATCAATAGTGCGGAATAATTTGAGGGGATTTTTAGAGGAGCTGAAAAATTATCTCAGTATCAAAATATTAGTAGAATTTGGGGACAAAGAATATATCAAAATAGAGAATAGTATAGAAAAGAGCAAAGCCTACACGGGAAACATAAAGACACAGGACTAGCTGGAACAAGAGTTTGTGTTAGCAAACTGGATACGGACAGCACCTCACACAGAGCCTGGGATTTGTGTACTCAGTTAACAGTAATTATTGTTTTTAGTATTATTTGGAGAGCAAGGTGAGATCACTAGATAAGGTGAGACCATATTCTAGAGGACCTGGAATGTCAGAGCAACTAAGACTTTACAAGTTATTGTATGTTTGAGCTGGAAAAGAACTTGATTGGGGTTAGTTCTAGAAGGTCCTATAGCTCTTCATTGAACTGGTCAACTTCAGCTTCTTCGGCATAAGTGGTTGGGGCACAGGCTTGGAATACTGTGATGTTGAATAGTTTGCCTTGGAAAGCAACTGAGATCATTCTGTCATGTTTGAGGTTGCACCCAAGTACTGCATTTCAGACTCTTCTGTTGACTATGAGAGCTACTCCATTTCTTCTAAGGGATTCTTGCCCTCGGTAGTAGATAAAATGGTCATCTGAATTAAATCTGCTGTTTCCTGTCCATTTTGGTTCATGATTCCTAAGATATCGATGTTCACTCTTGCCATCTCCTGCTTGAGCACCTCCAATTTACCTGATTCACAGAGCTGACATTCCAGGTCTATGCAATATTGTTCTTTACAGCTTCAGACTTTACTTTCATCACCAGACACATCCACAACTGAGCGTCATTTCTGCTTTGGCTCAGCCGCTTCTTTCTTTCTGGAGCTATTGGTAATTGCCCTCCACTGTTCCCCAGTAACATACTGAACACCTTCTGACCTGGGGGGCTCATCTTCTGGTGTCATATACGTTTGCCTTTTCATACTGTTAATGGGGTTCTCATGGCAAGAATACTGGACTGGGTTGCTGTTTCCTCCTCCAGTGGACTGTGTTTTATCAGAACTCTCCACCATGACCTATCCATCTTGGGTGGCCCTGCACAGCATGGCTCATAGCTCCATTGAGTTACACAAGCCCCTTTACCATCACAAGGCTGTGATCCCTGAAGGGGAATTTATTTACTTATTATTAAATATTACTAAATTGATTTTCTATTTTATGGATCCCACAAGTGTTGCACTACGGGAATGTTTGTTCTGGTAAAGGGTACAAACATTCTTGATGAAGCCACCCACAGCTCACACCAAAACGAAGCTGAGATACAATGTGGGAGGGAATCAGGGGTTTCTCCTCAGCCATGAACAGCTTTTAACTGAATGTGTAGGTGGTGAGAACGTTAAATGCAGCACGCAAAATCACAGATTCTTTTTTACTCCTAAGAGATTACTATGGTATACATGCCAGCTAACAGCCACTTTCAGCTGGTATGCATTTCACAACTTTGCTGTGTGGATGAAATTTTAGCCGAAGTTCTAGTAGAATGCACAGTGTTCTCTTATTGGGTGAAGCACATTTCACGGTACTTGTCTCTGGATGATGGCATTGGGTGCAGCTGCAGGAGCTCAGCAGGGAGAAGAGGAAATGTAAAGCGGTATTTCTTAGTTGCTAAAAAGAATGGGTGCCAGGGGGTGAAATCCCACAGAACGGACAGAGTTTTAGAAATCATCTTTAAGTCCAAATGTACTTCAGTCATTAGATCGTTTAGTTAGTTATCCTTGGCACACTGCAGAGTTAAAGATGCAATGCTGGTCTCAAGTTCTGGCTTTCAGAAGGTAGTGCCACGCTCAAGGATGTGGGACAAGAGTCAGATGACAAGGCTTCTGGTATCAGATTTACCTCTAACTACGGAGAGGACCTTGAGCAAGTCAACTAATCTCTTTTGACTTAGCCTGCAGTAGGTATCATTTCAGGAAAAAATGGAATGTTATTGTCAAAGCTCTTGGTGAATATAAAGCACCACAGAAAAATATTTTTGGGGTTTTTTACTTCTGGTTTCCCTGTGTTGATCCTGACTCCCCAAGAATAAGATATGTGATTTAGACTTACACTTTTTTTCTTTTTTAAAAAATTAATTCATACATATAGTAAAAATTTAATTATTACTTTTCAATTAAAGATGCAGGCAAGGAAAAAACTCTCCTCAAATGCAGTTGGCTAATTAGTAGAAGGTACAGCCAGCAAACGTAATTACTGAACCAAATTTGGGTCCACCAGCCCAAAGCACAGTAAAGCGTATCAACTGATATCAGGTTGTGATAAAGGAAAGTGCAGTGTTTACTGCAAGGCCAAGCAAGGGAAATTGGTGACTACTGCCAAAACTCCAAAGGCTCTCCAGGAAGGATTTAAAGTCAAGGTGAGGAAGAGGGTCATGGAGTGCCTGATCAGCTTGTGGACATTCTTCTGATTGGTTGATAGCGAGGTAACAAGGTGATGTTACAGGGGTCAGTGTTATCAACTTTCAGGCTCCAGTTTCTGGGGACTACATGCTGATAGTCATTGTACGATTCTTACACCTGGTGGGGGTTTTAGTACCTGCAAAACGACTCAAGGGTATGGCTCAGGATGTTATCTATAGCCCCTGAGGAGGAACTAAAGGTCCTTGACTTCGTTTTATGGCTAAACTATTATTATTTTGTCTTGCTTGACTGTTTTCCTTTGTTTCTGCAGGTGTTTGTTGGTTTCTGCTTCTTTCTTTTTTAAAACTTCTTTGATTAAATCCACTCTTTGGAATTCAGGGAATAAAGCCTTTTTTTTTTTTTTTAACAAACAAGAGGCAGGGGAAACAGAGGTCCCTGGAAGACTCTGCGGGGTCTTGCTTAGTTTCAGTGGATGTCTAACTATCTTACTATTGCAGGATTAGGAGGAAGAGAGAAGCTGGGGAGCAAGCAGGAGAAAAAAATATATACTTGAATTTCAAACAATCTCCTGTATAACACATGGAATTTAATTTTTCATATTTAGCTCAGTCAGTTCAGTTCAGTTGAGTCCCTCAGTTGTGTCTGACTCTTTGCAACCCATCGACTGCAGCACGCCAGGCCTCCCTGTCCATCACCAACTCCCGGAGTTTACTCAAACTCATGTCCATTGAGTCGGTCATGCCATCCAACCATCTCATC